>NW_025805022.1:0-1148 GCF_022045245.1 Lucilia cuprina
TTGAAGAAACCAACAAGTATTGACGCGAAGCATTCGATGTCTCCACAAGTTTTTGATTTACCAGAATCTCTAGACAAATTGGACAAACCAAAATCTCCTCTTGATTCCGAAACATCTCCCTTTATACCCACAACTAGTGAAGATTCTGAAGATGAATTTGAATTAAAGAAACCAAAAGCTATTGACGCGAAGCATTCGATGTATCCACAAGATTTTGATTTACCACAATCTGTAGACAAATTGGACAAACCAAAATCTCCTTCAGATTCCAAAACATCTCCCATTAAATCCATAACTGTTGAAGATTCTGAAGATGAATTTGAATTAAAGAAACCAAAAGCTATTGACTCGAAGTTTTCGATGCCTTCACAATTTTCTGACTTACCAGAATCTATGGACAAATCGGACAAACCAAAATCTCCTATAGATTCCAAAATTTCTCACATTAAACCCACAACTAGTGAAGATTCTAAAGATGAATTCGAATCAAAGAAATCAAAAGCTATTGACTTAAAGCCTTTGATGCCTTCACTATTTTCTGACTTATCAGAATCTCTATACAAAGCGGACAAACCAAAATCTCCTCTAGATTCCAAAACATCTACCATTAAACCCACAACTGGTGAAGATTCTGAAGATGAATTTGAATTAAAGAAACCAAAAGCTATTGACTCGAAGACTTCGATGTCTTCACAATTTTCTGACTTACCAGAATCTATAGACAAATCGGACAAACCAAAATCTCCTCTAGATTCCAAAACTTCTCCAATTAAACCCATAGCTAGTGAAGATTCTGAAGATGAATTCGAATTAAAGAAGCCAAATGCTATTGACTCGAAGACTTCGATGCCTTCACAATTTTCTGACTTACCAGAATCTATAGACAAATCGGACAAACCAAAATCTCCTCTAGATTCCAAAACATCTCCCATTAAACCCACAACTAGTGAAGATTCTGAAGATGAATTCGAATCAAAGAAACCAAAAGCTATTGACTTGAAGACTTCGATGCCTTCACAATTTTCTGACTTACCTGAATGTCTAGACAAATTGGACAAACCAAAATCTCCTCTAGATTCCAAAACATCTCCAATTAAACCCATAGCTAGTGAAGATTCTGAAGATGAATTCGAATCAAAGAAACCAAA
>NW_025805023.1:0-1050 GCF_022045245.1 Lucilia cuprina
CATTGGGAAGAATAGTTGCAATATGTACGTCATCGATAGGTTGGTTTTCCTTTCGTTAAATGTATCAGCAATTTCCTCATTTGAGATTGAAAAAAATTTTTGTGTGACCCTCTTTTTTTTGACCTTGAACATAAGTCTTCGTATGACTTGCAAAGCGCTCCTGCTGATGTGTTGTAAGTTGAGATTTCCGTAATAGTTTCCATCCAACTACAAAATTGAATGAATCGAAATTTCTTTTGATTTCCATCCGCAGACTTACTTTTTACATCAAAAAGTTTTAAAAAGTTTTCAATTTTTGATATGCCTGTTTTGTCTACTTTTCTACTATATGTAGTTTTTATATAATTTGAAATGTCTTCAATTCTTTCTGGCCCTTTTGAAGATACACTCCATAAAACGGAACACAACTCTTCGTACTTTAATGTAATCTTCATTGTAGATTTATTAAATATGGTACTTAAAATCTGAGAAGTTTACTTATATACCAATTCTTGTTATTTCCGATACAGGTATTCCAAAGTAAAAAATTACGAACTGTCTACCTATTAACATTTAGGACTATATTACTATAACCTGTAATTCAGTCATTGATATTTCTTATTAGTGAATGAATCGAAATTATCATTACCTGTATATTTTTACCTTATAAATTTCTGAAAATTTAAGCATAATAGGACCTATCAATTATAAGGATAAGCAAACAAATAGGAAATAGGTAAATATAAGATTTAAACATGTTCTGTCATATTTAATACTAAAATATGAAAAATATGAAATTAAAGGATACAGGTTTAAAAGAACATATTTTTGAATGTAATTGAGATATTGGCTTGAAATTTTTTGTAAAGGGTCGAGAATTTCCATATCTAACAAAAAAAAAAGATATTAAGGGATAAATATGGACTAAATTGTTGTAGCTATCTGCGACCCTATTAAAATTTAGATATAAATCATAGTTTTAGAAATTTAACAAATATGTAATATATGACAAAATCTTTATTTATGAACAAAACTCAATGAAATCTTCAACGCTTGTTAAATTTGTCATTT
>NW_025805024.1:0-1819 GCF_022045245.1 Lucilia cuprina
ACTAGACTATAGACTAGACTATAGACTAGACTATAGACTAGACTATAGACTAGACTATAGACTAGACTATAGACTAGACTATAGACTAGAATACAGACTAGACTATAGTGGAGACTATAGACTAGATTATAGACTAGACTATAGACTAGATTATTGACGAGAGTATAGACTAGATTATAGACTAGACTATAGACTAGATTATTGACTAGACTATAGACTAGACTATAGACTAGAACAAGAGATTGTTGTATCTATATAACATTTTTCAAAAATATTAAAAAAATAGGTATTAAGCTCACCTGTACATATTTTCTAACCTATTGTTGGAATGAATTGAATGAAGAAAAAACTTGGTCATAATGTAAATAAACTATAAAATTGGCTTAAACCAGTTTAGAGGGAGCGCAAATAGAAAAACATATAAAAGCTGTTAAAGATTCTGTTTGTTTTCTTATTATTGTTAAATGTCAAAACGAAATTAGTTTAACATTTGGCCAAATAACAATCAAATGTTAGCGAGTCAACAATATTTTCAAAAGATGACTTAAGAAGAGTTAAAAAAACTGCCATAAATGATAAGTAAAAAAAGCGTGGGAACACAAAAGAAGAAATTTCACGATGTTGTTTACTTCCTTCGGTGGACATAATTAATATTCAAGCTACTTAATGACATTATTAAAATATAATTTTCTTTTCTTCTGTAGGCATTTCATGGGGTGACCAAAATAATGGGCAACTTCACACTCTACTAACTATAATAGAAATTACAATATGATTTTTATTTTATTATTATTTCTCTGGGGAAATATTACGAAAATAGGGTTTCTTTTCTTAAGGCATAATTTAAATTAATTATTTAAAGTAGAAAACAGCTAAAACAATAACTACAAATTGCAGTCTACTTGCCACACATAGAATAAGGGGGAGAATTTGATAAAAAATCTTTTTCTTCAAATCTTATCTAAAGTTGTATAATCTTGAGACAGTTTGTGTATTTGTTTAAATTTTTTTGTTAGAAAATTTTGTTCACATATTATTCCCATCGTAATGATTGTTTGTAACAAATTTGTATTTTATTTCATTTATATGTTGGCGTTGGTGTTTTTTTCTCTATTTCTTGTACATTTTGGTTTCAAAGTCTCTTCTTTGGTTAACTTCCGCAATAGTACATATTTAAGTTCAGTAAACCGCATAATAATTGCTCAAACTACTTGTACTATTTGTTTTTGTTTCTTCTTTTAACGTTTTAAGTTTAAACAAATAGTGATTTTCATCAGCAACAGCAGCAACAATTTCTGCAGTTCTTTGATTGTTTTGAAAATGTGTTTTGAGAACGAAACTACATATAACTCTTGAAATTAAAAGAAAAATGTTTTAAGGCCTTTGGGGTGTTTTTAGAGAGTATTTTAAGAAAAATATGGATTTTGTTTTTGTAATAAAAGCATATAGGGGGAAATATCTTTTTAAAGTAAAAAAAAACAATATTTTTTTAAATATTTGTTAAAATTTCTCGATAATATTTCAAAATAGAAGATTATTAAACAATTCAAAAACAGACGAGACTACTGACTAAATTATAGACTGACTACAGACCATATTATAAATTAGACTGTACAATAGACTGTGGACTAGACTATAGGCTGGACTAGATTCAGTATTATTGACTAGACTATAGACTTGAGCGTAGACCAGACTACTGACTAGACTATAAACTTGACTATAGACTAGACTCTAGACTAGACTATAGACTAGACTATAGACTAGACTATAGACTAGACTATAGACTAGACTATAGACTAGACTATAGACTAGACTATAG
>NW_025805025.1:0-2904 GCF_022045245.1 Lucilia cuprina
GTCTAGTCTATAGTCTAGTCTATAGTCTAGTCTATAGTCTAGTCTATAGTCTAGTCTATAGTCTAGTCTATAGTCTTGTCTATAGTCTAGTCTACAGTCTAGTCTATATTCTAGTCTATAATCTAGTCTATAGTCTAGTCTATGGTCTGGACTATAGACTAAGTCCAGTCTAGTCTATAATCTAGCATAATATACCGTTTAGTATTTTGTCTAACATGTGGTCTGTTTCGTACTTTTCCGATTAAACTTTTTAAAAACTTTAAATGAGACACATGTTTTTTAAATAATCAAAATTGTAAATTGAGTTTATTGTAAAAAATGATAATTGCAATTCGAAAACATAAAAATATCTATTAATAGTTCAAACCATATGGTAATTTCCCCAGAATTAACCAAAAAATGTGTAGGGTATAGCAATAGTTGAGTAATTTGGTGGCTCTTAAGATTGTTGCCAAATCCTAAATGCAATACGATAATTAGTATTTTTACAAAACAGATATTATTATAAAATATTTGAACAAATGAAAAAACAAACAAAAAAATTAAATTTTGTAAAAATCGATTGCATTTTATGGGCATATACCCAGCAAACATATATTAAAACAATTAACAAGTTAAAACTTTAAAATATAATAAAATTATTTTTAATTTCTTCTCAAAATGTTTCCTGGTTTAGTTAGATTGGCACAACGAGCCAACCACCCATCCAATGTTTTGATGTTAATAGACTTTTATTTGCATCTGCCTATTTTCGGTCACTGCAATCATTTGCACGTGAGTGCATAACTCTGTGTGTAAGTGTTTACAAATACATAAATAAACTCTCATGTAAATTGTTCTAATTTTATTAGTTTTCATGCAATTTACCTAATTTTTGTTTTAACGAAAAATCATCTACACCAACGACAACAACCACATGGCTTGTTTGTGCAATAGATACAACAAAAACATCATTTGTTTTTATATCAAATAAAAGGGAGAATCAGCGTGAGTGTGTTTGGAAACCCAGCAAACATTTGTGTTTGAAATTGGTTAGTTGGTTAGTTGGTTGGTTGGTTAGTTAGTTAGTTAGTTAGTTAGTTAGTTAGTTAGTTAGTTAGTTAGTTAGTTAGTTAGTTAGTTAGTTAGTTAGTTAGGTAGGTAGTTAGTTAGTTGGTTGGTTGGTTGGTTGGTTGGTTGGTTTGTTAGTTAGTTAGTTAGTTAGTTAGTTAGTTAGTTAGTTAGTTAGTTAGTTAGTTAGTTAGTTAGTTAGTTAGTTAGTTAGTTAGTTAGTTAGTTAGTTAGTTAGTTAGTTAGTTAGTTAGTTAGGTAGGTAGTTAGTTGGTTGGTTAATAAGTTAGTTAGTTATTTGAAATATTGAGTTATTTAGTTATTCAATTATTCAGTTATTAGGTTATTGAGTTATTGTGTTATTGAGTTATTAAGTTATTGCGTTATTGAGTAATTGAGTAATTGAGTTATTGTGTTATTAAGTTATTAAGTTGTTTAGTTATTGAGTTGTTCAGTTACTGAGTTCTTAAGTTATTGTGTAATTAAGTTATAAAGTTATTGAGTTATTGTGTAAATAAGTTATAAAATTATTGAGTTATTGAGTTGTTGAGTTATTGAGTTATTGATTTGTTGAGTTATTCAGTTATTGAGTTATTGTGTAATTGAATTATTGATTTATTAAGTTATCGATTTAGTGAGTTATCGAGTTATTGTATTATTGAGTTATACAGTTCTTGACTTATTGATTTATTGAGTTATTGATTCAATGAGTTATAGAGTTATTGTGTAATTGAGTTATTGAAGCCGTTGAGAATTTCGTTTTCTATTACATATCAATGGTAAAATGTATGTGTGTGTACGTGTGAGGGTTGTTTGTTTGTTTGCAAAATTAAGTTAAATGCTTGACTGCACTTTTGGCGTAAATTACATTAAAAAAACTTTTTGGTTCACTTCGATTTTGTTTAGTTTTGGTTTCATTCGGTTGTTTTTGACAAAAGGTGTTTGTTTTCTCTATTTTCAGTTTTAAATTATCGAAGTTTGAATAGATTTTTATTTGCAGAAAATTAAATGAAAAAAACATTGTTCCAATTCTATTGACAATTCAATTGAAAGTGAAAATGTTATGCAAACTGTTGAAAGTTGAAAGTTCTAGTTGAGGAGGGTAAAAATTTAAATTATAACAGGCATTGAACTCTATCATAGTTATAGGGGGATAAATTCTTTCACAAATAAGTTTTCCTTTATTTTTCTTTACGTACAACAAAAAAATTAAAATAACCTTGTTTTTATGCATTTATAAATAATACAAATAAATAAAATTTTTTAATTTCCTTTGTAAAAAAAATATTTTTTCCTCTTCTATTGTTTTCAAATTTTGTTTATATTTTTCCTGTAATGATTTGTAATGTTTTCTTTCTTTCTTCTATTTCCAGATAACTATAATCGAACGCCAAGTATTCGATTTTCTTGGATACATGTGGGCGCCAATATTTGTTAATTTTTTTCATATTTTATTTATAATATTTGGATTTTATGGAGCATATCATTTTAGAATAAAATATATAATAACGGTAAGTATTATTGTTGTATTTAACTTTAACACGTTGTTTTCGTTGTAATAGTTTGCTAAGTTATCTCAAAAAGTTTGTAATATTTGAACAATAAAAATATGTAAATAAAAGATTATGTCGGAAAAAAGTTATGATAGTAATGTTACGATTTATTTGAGACTTTATTGTTTAAGGGAAATTACACAAATAAACAACAATTAGTGGCCCAAGTACAAATAAAAAGGAAATAAATATATAGTTCAGTTCTAGTTCAGATCTAGTTCAGTTCTAGTTCTAGTTCAGTTCTAGTTCAGTTCTAGTTCAGTTCTAGTTCAGTTCTAGTTCAGTTCTAGTTCAGTTCTAG
>NW_025805026.1:0-3286 GCF_022045245.1 Lucilia cuprina
TAATTTACTTACCTTCAACAAGAAAATTAAAAAGAAAACTGAAAAATAAGAGTACAACAAAACCAGTTGAAATGGTATCGTGACGTCTCTGTATACTTTATACATGTACGAGCACTAGGCTTACATGGAGGCACAGAAGGACGAACAGGCATGCGGCTATACTTAAAAGTCGATTGTTATATTTTAAAGTGGGTTTACGAAACATAATTTTTGTTGTTACTAAACATCAGCACATTCGCATAATACCTTTTTACTATAGTGGTGTAGGGTATAAACATAATAAGTAATAAGGGTTTTTCTATAAACGTTTAAAAGCCCCACAAACATTATATATTCGATTTTTCATTGAATACATCTTAAATTTTAAATTTAAACCACACTGGTTTATAATTTAAGCCGAAAATCTTAAAATAAGTTTTCTTTTTTAAATAGTACTGGTAACCATTTCTGCAAATGTCAAAACGTGGTGCTGGACAATCAAAATTAGTAAAGTAGTTTGAACCCGCAGAATGGTTTATTGCCACTGGAGTCATTATCAAATGAATCCACACCATCTAAAAAATTCAATCACATAAATGTTCATTGAATTATTTGAATTAAAAAAAAAAAAAAGAAACCAGTTGCTTCCAAAAAGGCCTATATACTTTGAGGCCTTTATACTTCATCCATTGACGTACAAAATAGGGTTGCGTTTAAATTATGAAAGAATTGAAAAAAAGAATTCAATCACAATTACGAAACTGCACGTCAATGTTTACACTTGGCAACACGATGTTGTTATTTCTTTAGTTTTTTTTTATAAACATTTTATAAATGTGCTCATGTTCATTTTTGGTGGCACAACAAAACTCATACTGCACTTTAAACAGAGAGTATAGGTTTTTTCTTTTTTATATAATGAAGTACATTTTTGTGGTGGAGTTGTTTTTCTGTTTTATGAAGTTTTCGTACACGATATGACCTTGAGATTTATTGTTGTTGGGGTTGCTTTTATTACAAAGCTACAGTAGTGGGCAAAATAATAGAAACTTTTATTTATTAGTTCATATTGCGGAAAAAATTAAATATTACTATTATAATTTCTTTCTCTATACTTTTTTATGTATGTGCGTTTTTTCTTCTCTGACTAGGCCTAGGACTGCTATTTTCCACACAAGATTAAGAAGATAAAAAATGATTGTTGTTTTTTTGTAGTTGTATATTTTTATAGCATAAAGAATGTTTTCAATTCCGTTTAAATATTGCTGTTGGTCATTAAATTAAATGACGTAGTGGATGGTGATGAGAATGTTATTTTCTTATTGCAAATAATGGCAAAAGGAAGTGTAACGAATAAAAAAATAAAAAATAGGCAAATTTTATTTAAAAAAATTTATACTTAAAAGTCATTTTCTTTAATATGTTCTCACATATCTGCATAATATGATAGTCTATAGGAAAACTAAACCAGTTTGTATGTTAAACATATTAATTATTTCTTAAATAATTAAGCTTTTAATTTGTTGTTTTACATTAATTTTGGAATAATTTAACTTATTGTTGACAAAAAAGTGATTTTCTACAAAAGAGCTTATGCTTATAAAGTTATCTGTGTAGAATTTAAACGTGTTATTATATTCATAAGTAAATTTTGACCTTCAAGTCATTTTCCAAAGGATAGTTTGTATGGGGGCTAGGGTCAGAAAAATCAGCATTGTCATTTAAACTTCTATAAAAATATGTTTTAGAGTTTTTTATTAACATAGTAGAACATTTAACATTATTTAAGCACAAAAGCTCTATTCTGGGGGCTAGGAAAAATAATGGGCCGATTTCAACCATTTTCAATAGCATTCATCCTTAATTATATTCCAAGTTTAAACAAATAATCTTGATATTACGACCCGTAACGTGTACACAAGCTTAACATGGACACACAGACCAAGGGACGGATATAGATAAAGCAATCATGTTTTATTTCTTTTAATTAATATAAAATATCAAAAATTAAATGCCGATATCGAAATTTTATTTACTATTAAAAAATGTTTCTATTTTAAAATAGTTTATTTTACCCATTAGTGAAAATACAATTTTGTTTAATAAAATTTCTTAAAGGAGTAAAATCAATAATTTCAATTTTAAATAAACTCACATTTCCGAATACTTCTATAACAAAACTTATAAATACAAAACAGAAATAACTATATAAAAAACATTTTTACATGCAACACAACAATTTTGTTTTTGTAAGAATATGAAAAACATATATATTTAAAAGGAATGTTCATGTTTTTATTGTTGGTGGCAGAGGTGTTTTAATGTAAATAACATGCTTCCGGTGTTAAGGTCATAATCACATTTTACAAATAAGGCCAATTTGCATAAATATGAAAATATTATATTAATATTATATGTCTTCTATATTAGCTAAAAACTAATACTTGTTAGTGTTTAGCAAAAAAAAAATTATGTCAAGGTTAAAAAATGAAAAATTACTTAATTTAAAAAAAAAAAAAAATAAATTTTGTGCATTTTTATATCACGAAATATGCTTTAGCTTTATGAAAAAATATTAAGTTTTTAGGCAGAATCAATACACTTAAAAAATGTGTGTTGCCACAACCAACATACTATGATTGAGTTGAGTTTATAAATTTTATCTATGACAAAGAACCAAAACATGTGCTGCGGTAAAATATTGTTTTGAACAAGTTTATTTAATGATTGTTGTTGTTCATGTTATTCTTTTCTCTTTATCTTTTTTGAAGAGTTTTGCTTTTCTTTACATTCTGTTTTATTGCTTCATGCAGTTTCTTACATGTGCCAAAATAAAGAAAAGAAAAATGAGGTTTTGTTTTAAAACAACGAATGTATATGAGTTTTTGTTACACTTCTAAAGAAAGCAGTTGCAAGTATAAAGACTTTGAAAGTTCTTCTACAGACTTAACCACTTACATAACGACAGACATTCAGTTACGAGTATAACATTGTCACACCACAACTTCATACTAATTAGAAAAGTTTTAAAACAATTTAAATTACCTACTAAGAATGTCTTGTATTTAAATTTGATAATTTAATCAGTGTTGTCAACTATTTTGTACTAAAACGCGCCGTCCATTTACTCAAAATGCACTAAAAAGCGCTAAAAATTATATTTTTACACAGTCTTAAAAAAATTTGTTTATTAACAAGAAATATTTCTATATTCGGCTGTGCCGAATCTTATATACCCTTCACCAAGTATGTTTTAAAAAACAGTTTTTATTTATTTTGTATCTCTGCACACATGTCACACATAACA
>NW_025805027.1:0-1107 GCF_022045245.1 Lucilia cuprina
TATAAGCATTTGTACGAAAACTATAAATTAAACAATAATAAGATGTAATAAAATATGTAACAAGATATTTAAAAAAAAAGAAAAAATGCCACACAAAAAAAAGGAAAATATATGTATAAATTTAAAATATAAATAAAACTAAATTTTCTGTAATAATAAGGAATATGATATGTATGACTAATTGTAAACAATATTATTTTTTTTATATATATAACCAAATCTATAAATTTAAAATATAAATAAGCATGAAATTTTTAAATAAGAAACATGATACGTATGACTAATTAGTAAACAATACTTTTTTTTATATACGAAAACATAATTTATATTATCATAATAATAAGGAAAATACCACTTGAAAATATACTTACCACTTAGACAAGAAATCGTACAGTATGTCAAAACAGATTGTACGATTTTTTTTTGGGGTAAGGGTGTAGTGTATGCATATTGTAGAGTACAAATGCATACTCTTAAGTAGTTCAAGTGCAGTCACACATTTGGTTGCATTAAACTATGACAAATTATTACTTTGAATAAACCGCATATTTGTTTACTTTGTGTATGTTGTTGTTGGTCATTACACTTTCAGTTTCTGAAGTATGTCACTGTTGTGAAGTAAGTCACTCTTGAAATCTGACCCTAGCGATGGGAGTACAGAACAAGTGCTAACTAGAACACAACTGGTGTATGTTTAATGCAGCAGAATATTTGAGTGTACTTTTATTTTAATTATTTGAGTAGAATTTAAGTTATTGTGAGTTAAGTGAGTTTAGAAAGTCACTCATAGAATTAGAAAATGTATAGTATATAAGAATAAAGATTTACAAGAATAAATCATTACTATTTTGGTCAAACTAAATGAAAATAGACTTTTCATTACAATGGTTGCAATTAACTTTGGCAGTTTTCGTGCTAGGACAGTCGTTTATGTCCATTTTAAAGCATAAAAATTGCCATTTGTTTTGGTATATAATTTATTGCATAATGTATTTTTAAAAAAAATGGCCAATTGGATAGATCGGTAGAATTATTTTCCCAGGTTTAAGAAGGCGGTAGTTTGAGGTTCCGATATGGTTGTGAATAACTTTGACAGTTTTCATGCTA
>NW_025805028.1:0-2897 GCF_022045245.1 Lucilia cuprina
AGAGGCCTGTGGTCTTCTTGAGGAACTCAATAATCCTTCATTGTTACAAGAATTGATTTCCAAATTGCCTTCATATTTTCAGATAAATTGGGGAACGTATAAATTAAAGTTTACAAAAGAAAACAAAAATGTAAATCTGTCAGAATTTTCTGATTGGATTTTTGACATTGGTGTTTCTGCAAGCAGCGTCAACATAAAGAGTAGTACAAGCTCTGCCACAGAGGCTCTCTCACGTAGTAAATCAAAAAATGTTTATATACACACTCATACTGAACAAAGCAGAAAAACTTGCATGGTATGTAGTGGCGACTGCAACAATGTTGCTAATTGTGAGAAATTTAAGAGTGCAGATAGAGGAAGTAAATGGAATATTGTAAGAGAATTAAATCTTTGTAACAATGTTTACGTAAACATTTTGGAAAATGCAACAACAAAAACGTCTGTGGTGTGGATAGTTGAAAATTTAAGCATCATTATCTCTTACATAAAAAATGTGAACAAGTTGATAAAAAAGAGATGACAAATGCTGCTGAAACAAATAAAAACGAGGAATCAAAACAAAACAATAAAACTCATAGTTGTAATACGCACAGTGCAGCTGGATGCAGCAATTTGTTTAAAATTATTCCCATAACAATTTATGGTAATGATAATAAATTTATAGAAACATTCGCTTTTATTGACGACGGTTCTTCAACGAGTTTAATAGATGAGCAAATTATTAACGATTTAAATCTTGTTGGCACTCCTGAACCGTTATGCCTTAAATGGACTGGAAGCGTTGAACGTAATGAAAATAAATCTTGCCGACTTTGTATAAATGTATCAGGCCCTAATAAAAAGTGCATACAATAGATGTGCGTACTGTAAAGCAGCTTTCATTACCAAAACAAACTATAGATGTTGAAGAGATGGTTAAAAATGCACCATATTTAGCAGGATTGCCTGTGAAAAGTTATGTTGATGCGACTCCTCGGCTATTAATTGGTCTCAATAATTCACGACTATGTGTTTATAATAATATTAAAGAAGGTAAGATTAACGAACCTGTAGCCATACGTACTCGTCTTGGATGGTTAGTATACGGTACAATGAAGAGAAATTCGTTAATAGAACATCATCATTGTCATGTAGATGAATGTAGTAACAAAATACTTGCCGATTTAATGAAAAAATTCAACAGTTTAGAAACCGCTTGTATAGATAACTCAACTACCATTCTAAGTAAAGACAATGAAAAAGCTATGTCTATTTTAAAACAGTGTACTAGACAACGACCTGATGGGCATTACGAAACTTCGTTATTGTGGCGTAGTGAGAACATAGTGATGCCGAATAGCTATGATATGGCACTAAAGAGATTTAGGTGCTTGGAGAAAAAATTAAAAAATTATAGTAATTTAAACGACGTATTTAACAAAACTATTGCTGAATATATTCTAAAGGGATATATAACTAAGATTGAAAGGAATGCTCCGAAGCCAACAAAGGATGAAAGGGTTTGGTATTTACCTATATTCCCAGTATTTAAATTAAACAAACCTGGAAAACCCAGAATTGTATGGGATGCGGCCGCAAGAGCTAATAGACTGTCTCTAAATGATATGCTATTGAAAAGTCCGGATATGCTGTGTTCGTTTCCTTCTATTCTTATTCGATTTCGTCAAAAAACTGTAGCCATTTGTGGCGATATAGAGCAAATGTTCACCAAGTTTTTATCAGAAAAGAGGATCGTAATGCTCAGAGGTTTCTATGGGGTAGTAGCATCGACAATGAGCCAGATGTATACGTTACGAATGTGATGATTTTTGGAGCTTCTTGCTCCCCGTGCATTTCACAGTTCGTCAAAAATATCAATGCAGATAAATTTAGTAAAAAGTATCCTACTGCTGCAGCAGCCATAAAACATAATCATTATGTCTACGATTATTTAGACTCAGTAGACACTATCGAAGAGGCAATTACTTTAGCTTTAGAAGTTAAATATATCCACAGAGAAGCTGGATTTAATATCAGAAACTGAATATGTAATAACAAAAATGTTTTAGTCGCAATAAATGGCAATGATAATTTAAAAATATAAGAGTCTGAATCTAGGAAATGAAATAGAAGTAGATAAAGTTCTTGGCGTTTTCTGGAGATCATCTGATGACACATTTACATTTAAAATTACCCAAAATATGGCGAATAATATATTGGTGGACAATAAGATTCCGACAAAAAGTGGACGAAATGGTTGTCATTCTTGCCGAAAAAAGAAAATATTGCCATACCTCGATGTTTTCTTCAAACTTTTAGTAGTAATGACAACGTGGATGTAGAGCTGCACACATTTGCCGACGCTAGCGAGAATGGGTATGCAGCAGTATCCTATTTAAGGATTTCGAACGGCATTAATGTGGTTGTGTCCCTAGTCGGGTCGAAAACTAGAGTGGCTCCTCTAAAGGTAACTTCTATTCCCCGTTTAGAATTAATGGCCGCAGTTATTGCGTCGCGATTTGCTAATAGTATCGTAAAAAGTATGACAATAAACATCAGTCGAATGGTATTTTGGTCGGACTCAAAAACCGTCCTTAGCTGGCTAAGGTCAGATCAAAGAAAATATCACCAGTTCGTGGCCTTTCGTGTAAGTGAAATTATCGACACAACTGAGTTGGATGAATGGCGATGGATTTCAGGTAAATTAAATGTAGCAGACGAAGCAACAAAGTGCTCCAAAAGCGGACCTGATTTGTCAAAAGGCAGTCCTTGGCAAAATGGCCCTGATTTTTTGAAACAAAATCAAAACTCGCGGCCTCTAAACGATAGTATAAACGCTGACATCGATTGTGAACTTAAACAACACATACATTTTGTAAGAGAATTTAATTATCTAACTGAAATTAAACGGTTTTCAC
>NW_025805029.1:0-1398 GCF_022045245.1 Lucilia cuprina
TAACTTCCTCCTTATTTCGGCAAAAAAAAAAAAAACTCTAAAAATCTTTTTTAAAACGTGAAAGTGTTGCTTGTGTGCTTCCATTTTTTCTCATGTGTGTTTGTTCAAAATCCATGCCATACAATCATCATACATATTTAAAATTTGAAGTACTGCAAATTACAAATTCAATTTCAAATACTTGTTAATTTTTCAATCGCACCAAACAATCACTATACACAACAACAATAACAAAAATTCTTTCCCCATTTTGTTTTTTAACAAAATTCATTCAAACTTCATTCAACAATCAAACCAGTAATTGCAGTTGCTAACACCAACAACAAATTTGTTCCCGAAAAAAATCGTAATTCGTAAAAACTAAATCGAGGCCTAAAACATTAGTGCATAAAAAAAGATCGAAACTTTAGCAAACCCCCTTGCAAAAAAAAGAAAGAAAAATCATTATGATTTCTCATCATCATCACTTGCAACACCATAATTGAGTTGTTATTATTCTACTATGGAATGAGCAAATTTTCAAATAGTTTTATTCATTTCATTTGTGCATTCATTTTGTTCACTCCCTTAATACGATTGCATTTTTTTTAATTTTATTTTTTAATACGTTTGTAATTTATTCTGCGGCTAAAACTTTAATTGAGTTTTAAACCATTCTGTTCTGTTTTGTTTTTTTATTTGCATTTTTTCGATTTATTTTTTTGCTTTACATACATTAAACATACAAATTTTGGTGGAAATTTTAATGTAAAAAACTCTTTTATATATATAGAAAATAGAGCATATGTTAAAAATGAGAAAGATATTTGGATAAGTAGTGGAAAATTTATGCATAGAAAGCACAGTGGGAAGATAATAGAAGAAAGGTTTCAAAACTATTACTATAATTTAAAATCGGTTTAGGACTAGTTTCCTTACAATAATAGAGCTATTAGTCCATCTTTGGATTCCCTAACAATTCTACCCTCGTTATGGCGTTCAATTACATTTTCCATGCAATCACTTGTAGCAAGAATAAAACTGCAAAAAAAAAATCCCAATAAAACAAAAAAGGCATTGAACGAGAAAATCAGTCTCTCAATAACATACATACATGAACACTTTGGCTGCTGAACAAAACAAAGAAACAAACTAGAAATGGATTTTTAAAAGAATACAAAATTCTTTTAAAAACTTTGCAAATCACCACAGAACCGAAAGCAAAAGAATATTGATCAGCTTTACAGTTTTTCTGTCTGCCAAAGACAATTAACCAAAAACTGAAACTGTTCATTTTTTTCTTATACCTACTTTTCTCTTATAAATGCAGCAAAATTTAAACTTAAGTTTTTACAAACAAAAGTTTTGAACATTTAGTACTTTGTTAAATAAAATTAAGTCAACACAAACATGTTTGTT
>NW_025805030.1:0-2730 GCF_022045245.1 Lucilia cuprina
ACTATAGAATAGTCTATAGTCTGGACTATAGAATAGTCTATAGCCTTGACTATAGAATAGTCTATAGTATGGACTATTGAAAAGTCTATAGTATGGACTATTGAAAAGTCTATAGTCTGGACTATAGAATAGTCTATAGTCTGGACTATTGAAAAGTCTATAGTCCAGACTATAGAATAGTCTATAGTCTGGAATATAGAATAGTCTATAGTTTGGACTATAGAATAGTCTATAGTTTGGACTATAGAATAGTCTATAGTCTGGACTATAGAATAGTCTATAGTCTGGACTATAGAATAGTCTATAGTCTGGACTATAGAATAGTCTATAGTCTTGACTTTAGAATAGTCTATAGTCTTGTCTTTAGAATAGTCTATAGTCTGGACTATAGAATAGTCTATAGTCTGGACTATAGAATAGTCCATAATCAGTATTATAGAATAGTCCATAATCTGGACTATAGAATAGTCCATAATCTGGACTATAGAAGAGTCTATAGTCGTGACAGTAGAATAATCTAGAAATCTATAGTCTGGACTATAGAATAGTCTATAGTCTGGACTATAGAATAGTCTATAGTCTGGACTATAGAATAGTCTATAGTCTGGACTATAGAATAGTCTATAGTCTGGACTATAGAATAGTCTATAGTCTGGACTATAGAATAGTCTATAGTCTGGACTATAGAATAGTCTATAGTCTGGACTATAGAATAGTCTATAGTCTGGACTATAGAATAGTCTATAGTCTGGACTATAGAATAGTCCATAATCAGTATTATAGAATAGTCCATAATCTGGACTATAGAATAGTCCATAATCTGGACTATAGAAAAGTCTATAGTCGTGACAATAGAATAGTCTATAGTCTGGACTATAGAATAGTCTATAGTCTGGACTATAGAATAGTCTATAGTCTGGACTATAGAATAGTCTATAGTCTGGACTATAGAATAGTCTATAGTCTGGACTATAGAATAGTCTATAGTGTGGACTATGGAATAGTCTATAGTGTGGACTATGGAATAGTCTATAGTCTGGACTATAGAATAGTCTATAGTGTGGACTATAGAATAGTCTATAGTCTGGACTGTAGAATAGTCTATAGTCTGGACTGTAGAATAGTCTATAGTATGTACTATATAATAGTCTACAGTCTGGACTATAGAATAATCTATAGTCTGGTCTGGAGGCGATAGTCTAGACTATAAAATAAACCATAGTCCGGACTACAGAATAAACCAAAATCTCTTTTTTATTGTCCACCATCTGTTAGTTGCTACTTTTTCAATTCCATTTCTATAATTGGCAGTAAAAATATATTACTTTGATTTAAAAGCCTCCAGTATGAATGTATCATAATAATGTTTCGTTACATTTTGTATTCTATTTTAAGCCTTCCTAGCTTTTATTTTAATTCCACAATTGTTTGTTTGTTTGACTGTTTGTTAGGTCAACAGCAGCAACAGCGGCAGTAGTATAAAAACACAATAAGAATAAATGGCCGCCAGTCAGTCTAAATGTTTGACTGACTGACACGCTGCCTTCTTGGCATTGCCACCCCATGGTGTTTTCTGTTAATAATGGCTTTTAGTTATTTACTTGTCTATAATTGTTGTAGCACGTACGTATTTACGTCTGATATATGTATGTATATATGTATGTATATTTTTTGTTTTGTTTCAGTACAATCATAGAGACTCTATATGTAAGACTGATTGTATAAACGTTCATGTACTACTACGAAAAGAATGTGTTTTGTACGTATGAATGTTCATCATTTTGAGTGCATTCCTTTCACTGCACACACATATTTTTACTTTACTTTTAACTTTTCTATATAAGAATGTATATACCGACATTTAAACGAGAATATTTTTGTATTTAATATTTATTATTTTATATACAATTTTTTTTTCTTTGGTTTTCTGTTTAATTACATGCTGTGTCTTCATTAAATATATGAGTATTTTTGAAAATATACAAACATTTTTACACATATTTTTAACTGGCATACAAACAAAAACATCAACGTTTCAATGTTTTGTTTTTGTAAAAATTGTTTGCTGTTAATTAAGCTGATTTTACTTTCAAAAATGTATATATTTTTTGCTTTTTTTAAAGAAGTAAACAAACCATTTAGAGACATCAGTATTGGGACACCTATGGTTACTAGAAACATATTTGTTAATTAAAAAAAAATTAAGTTAAAACAAACTTATAAACATACAAATAAAAAGAAAAGCTTCTTTTTTAAAGAATTTGTTAAAAATCTTTTTTAAGAAGAAGATTTTCAAATGAAAACTTTTCTAACGGAAACTTCAGTTATAAGCAAATCTATAGTCCATAGTCTTGTCTACAGTCTAGTCTATAGTCTAATATATAGACTAATCTATAGTCTAGTCTATATTGTAGTCTTCAGTCTAGTCTATGGTCTAGTCTATAGTCTAGTCTATAGCCTAGTCTATAATCTAGTCTATAGTCTAGTCTATAGTCTAGTCTATAGTCTAGTCTATAGTCTAGTCTATAGTATAGTCTATAGTCTATTCTATAGTATAGTCTAGCCTATAGTCTAGTGTATAGTCTAGTCTATAATCTAGTCTATAGTCTAATCTATAGCCTAGTCTATAGTCTTGTCTATAGTCTAGTCTTTAATCTAGTCTATAGTCTAGAATAGTCTAGTCTATAGTCTAGACTAGTCTAGTCTATAGTCTAGACTAGTCTAGTCTAT
>NW_025805031.1:0-2129 GCF_022045245.1 Lucilia cuprina
AGATGAGACTAGATCAGACTAGGTTAATGTAGATTATAACAGATTAGAAAAGATCAGACTAGCTTAGAGTGGATTAGACTAGATTACACTAGATTAGAATATATTAGACCAGATTCGACTAAATTGGACTTGGTTGTACTAGATATATAGTTAATTAGTTAGTTAGTTCGTTAGTTTTTTAGTTTGTTAGCTAGTAAGTTCGTTAGTTAGTTAGTTAGTTAGTCCGTAAGTTATTTACTTAGTTAGTTTGTTTCTTAGTTACTTAGATAGTTTATTACTTAGATACTTTGTTAGTTACTTCGATAGTTAGTTACTTCCATAGTTAGTTAGTTAAATAGTTAGTTAGTTAGTTAGTTAGTTAGTTAGTTAGTTAGTTAGTTAGTTAATTAATTAGTTAGTTAGTTAGTTAAATAGTTAGTTAGTTAGTTAGCTAGTTAGTTAGTTAGTTAGTTATTAAGTTATACTTAGTTACTTCGATAGCTAATTAGACAGTTAATTAGTTAGTTAGTTACTTAGTTAGTTAGTTAGTTAGTTAGTTAGTTAGTTAGTTAGTTAGTTAGTTAGTTACTTAGTTAGTTACTTAGTTAGTTAGTTAGTTAGTTAGTTAGTTAGTTAGTTAGTTAGTTAGTTAGTTAGTTAGTTGGTTAGTTAGTTAGTTAGTTAGTTAGTTAGTTAGTTAGTTAGTTAATTAGTTAGTTAGTTAGTTAGTTAATTAGTCAGTTCCGCGTACATATCTAAAATGTGTCACACATACATATTCAGGACATTTTTTTCCAAAATTCTTCCTTCAACATCTTCCAAAAAGATATGAAATAAAAAATAGTAAAAAGTTGAAATAAATTGCTGCTTATCCCTTAGAGAAAACTTAAAAAGCTTCTAGCAAATAAAGCTATTTTGTTCCTTTACTAAAATGTATTTTCTTGACAATTTCTGACAATTTCTCTATGGCAACAACAACAATCTAGCAATTTAATGTTCATATTTATATTAAAACACGGTTAAATGAATAAAAGTAATCATTCCCTGGTCAAAGGAAATATAAAAAGTTTAAACAAATATAATTCATTTCTCTAAGGAATGAACACACATACATACATGTAGTTAGATATGTACATATTTTGTTTTTGTTAAAAGCCAAGAAAATAAACATAATTTGCTAATTTATTAGAAAAACAAAAACAAAAAAAAACAGAAAAATATTTTGTTGTTTTTAAAAGCCAATTAAAGGTAAATAAGTTATGAATGTATGTTTATTTAAGATAAAAAGCAAATTATGAAGCATTTTCTTAAAAAACATCAAAACAATTTTAAAAGTTTTGTTCCTCCTACTTATTCTTTTTGTATATTTTGTTTATTGTAATGGAAAATTTATTAAAAGTTTCGTTTTTTTCCCGAAAACAAATAAACAAAATATTTTGTTTATTTTTAAGTATTCATGTTATTTTTTTATAACAACTGAAAAAATTGTTTTACGTTGAAATCTTTTAAAAAGGTTTTATGGAAAACTTTGTTTTTCACAAAAATATCTAACAAAGTTTTTGCTGGCCATAACTTTTGAAAACTTGAAAGAAGTTTTAAAAATCAATAAGAAATTTTAAGAAAAAAAATTTTCCTCAAAATGTACAATATGTTTTACAACACTGTGCGTTTGAATAAAAATATTGTAAACTAAAATTTAAGTTCAAAATACAGCTTTAAACAGCCTTGGATCCTTTCGTTCATTAACATTGCTTTCATAAACAAAAATTTTAAGCCTTTAAAAAAATATTTTTTTAAAAAACCAAAATTTTTAACAACTTTTTTGTTTTGCATTTAATTTTCATTAGTTTGCAAAAAAAAAAAAAAAAAAATAAAACAAATTTTCTTTTTCGTCATTAATACTAATTAAATCTTTGTTCTTAATTTAATTATAATGAATTATAACAATGGACCACAGCAGCAACAGTAAAGGCACCAGTAGCATTAATACAAACTGCTGTAATAATATCAGCAGCATCATTATTGTTGCTCATTATCATTAGTTTTTGTATATATAAATGAAATGACTGGAGATGGTTATCATCATGTCATGTTAGCTAAACATGACATGGCATGTTTATTCATATTAAAACTTGAACACACACACACAC
>NW_025805032.1:0-986 GCF_022045245.1 Lucilia cuprina
AGAACTGAACTAGAACTGAACTAGAACTGAACTAGAACTGAACTAGAACTGAACTAGAACTGAACTAGAACTGAACTAGAACTGAACTAGAACTGAAGTAAAACTGAATTAGAACTAAACTAGAGCTGAACTAGAACTGAAGTGAACTGAACTAGAACTGAACTAGAGCTAGAACTAGAACTGCACTGAACTAGTTCTGAACTGGGACCGAACTAGAGACGAAATTACGAGAGAATTTAACCACAATTATAACAAAATTATGAACTTGAACTGAGATAGACCTTACTAAATCGTATACGTATTCCACAAGTGATATTCAAGCATTTCATAAGTAATTAAATCAGTGGATAGAAAATTATAGGAAAAATTACTAAATGAATGTTTAAGTATTTAAGAATTAGCTCCACTGTTAAGCAACTAAATAAATTTAAAGTCATTATACGATTACTACAAAACACCTTATACTACTCTACATATACTCAACCAACATTTTCGAAAAATGTTGAATTCATAGAAAATAGAAAAAAACTAAAAAAAAACAATATAAAACGCACACAATAACAACAAGGATATTGTTGTTAGTCCTTAATTATACATACACCGTTATTTGTAGTAGTGTTGTATTACTAGCACATTCAACTTTTTGTTGTACAACAAAACAAAAAAAAACAGAAGTAGTTGAGTTTTTTTTTCTCCGTTAAATCACACTGATTCAATGAATAAAGAAAAATAACTACAACAACAATAAACTCTCTTACTTACTTGTTCATTCATGTTTACATACAGAAGTTGCACTTGAAGCATTTAGTATGTGGGTGGAAATATGACTGTATTTGCCAACCCAGTTAACAAAACTAAAAAAATAACTATTATATAAATAAAAGAGAACTAGAACAGAACTAGAACAGAACTAGAACAGAACTAGAACAGAACTAGAACAGAACTAGAACAGAACTAGAACAGAACTAGAACAGAACTAGAACAGA
>NW_025805032.1:1239-1488 GCF_022045245.1 Lucilia cuprina
AACTAGAACTGAACTAGAACTGAACTAGAACTGAACTAGAACTGAACTAGAACTGAACTAGAAAAGAACTAGAACTGAACTAGAACTGAACTAGAACTGAACTAGAACAGAACTAGAACTGGACTAGAGCAGAACCAGAAAAGAACCAGAACAGAACCAGAACAGAACCAGAACAGAACCAGAACAGAACCAGAACAGAACCAGAACAGAACCAGAACAGAACCAGAACAGAACCAGAACAGAACCAGA
>NW_025805033.1:0-2061 GCF_022045245.1 Lucilia cuprina
AGACTAGACTATAGACTAGACTATAGACTAGACTATAGACTAGACTATAGACTAGACTATAGACTAGACTACAGACTAGACTATAGACTAGACAATAGACTAGACTATGGACTAGACTATAGACTAGACTAGACTAGACTATAGACTATACTATAGACTATAGTATAGACTAGACTATAAAATCACAACTTTTTCAGGCTTTTTTCACTTACTTCCATGGAGTAAATTCTACTTCTTTTTCGCTTCTTCGAAAGTTCTTCTCGTGCTGGGTATAGTTAAAAAATTTAATATTATTATTTGACATTTAGATCTATCGGGATTTAAAAAACAATGAAAATCCCTTTAAATAACACATAAAGTAATTATGTTAGTTTTTAGCATTATTCATTTATTCGTGTAATTCTAAGTATGTTTTAAGTACAAATAAATGTCATCAGTGCAGGAAAAAATGTGTAATAAAAGCAAAAGTCAGCTACAAAGTTCATGTGAAAATGACTTGTTATGTGGCCATAATAGTTCTGGTCAACGAGGAAGCAAAGAAATAAGTATGATGATTCAACTTTACACACTTATTTGTGTTTGAACAATTTGCAAAAAAATTTTAGAATTTTATTTGGTTTGAGTATGAAGATTAGAGTGTGAGATATTTATATACATTTTGTTTTTGTGGTATTTGCAACAGGAAATGTTTATAAAAACATCAACAAATAAGAATATATACGCAACTATGTATGTACGTGACCACTATGTATATGAGAATATTTATAGACCAAAAAAATACTAAAACACAATTATTGTAATATACTTTATGCAGTTCACATAAATAGAACAATTAATTTTAACTTGCACTTAGTTATTTGCAAAAGTATTTAAATACTTTTACGTTTAACTCTAGTTTTGAAAAAGGAATAGTGATAAAATCCTGCTGAAAAAGCCAGATTTGTTTCTCGAACTCTAATGGCTACATATTTCCAATAATTAGTATTGATTCCAAACATATGATAAAATTAAATTCATGACAATCTCATTAAGATTTTCTATTTCGATGCTTCATTCTCTTGCGATAAATTTGAAACTTCCCATTTTAAAACTAGTTCCAAAATTTAAAAAAAAAAATGCCTCCCATCTCTAATCACTCTCTGTGGAGTGTTTTCAAACAAAGAAATTATAAAAAAAATAAATAAAATATTAAACAACAAGTACATGACAAGAAATTCAAACAAGGAACATTGACAGCAGCAACAGCACGTGCAGCAACAACAACAAAAAAACATCGAAAGGACCATTTAATATAGTCAAGATAAAAGGTTTATTGTTTTGATTTGGGAATGGCTAGCGGAAATGAGGCTACAACTACTACAACAAAAACAGCAAACAAGCCACAATCAAAACAATAACAACATCTACGACTACGGCAAACAACAAATAATTATAATAAAATGTGTAAAAAACACACACATATACACATTTATATAAAAAAAAATTAATTTAGGACACGTAAAACAAGGACAAACAACATGTTGATTTATTTTCATACTTCATTTTATATATTTTTTAGTTTTAAAATAACACATACCTACTAACACTAACAAACAAGTTTACAAATACACATATACATCTATGTGAAACAAGGACATTTATGTCCTTTAGTATATTTCAAATTGTTAAATAGTGATAGTGTATATATGTATATGTAGTAGTTAAACTTAGTTATAGTGGAGGCAGAGGTATCGCTGTGGTAAACCACAATTTCAACAAATTATGTGGAACTATTGTTGTTGCTGTCACATATTGCTTGCTCGATTGTGTATGTATAGAGGCCATGTTGTTGCAATCAAACAACAAATACATTTACAACAATTTAACAAGCTGTAGGGTGTTCGACAAAAAATAAAATTAAACAACTAGTCTATAGTCTAATCTATAGTCTTGTCTAGTCTAATCTATACACAAAGTCTAGTCTATAGTATAGTCTATAGTATAGTCTATAGTATAGTCTATAGTATAGTCTATAGTATAGTCTATAGTATAGTCTATAGTATAGTCTATAGTATAGTCTAT
>NW_025805034.1:0-4401 GCF_022045245.1 Lucilia cuprina
GTTCTAGTTCAGTTCTAGTTCAGTTCTAGTTCAGTTCTAGTTCAGTTCTAGTTCAGTTCTAGTTCAGTTCTAGTTCAGTTCTAGTTCAGTTCTAGTTCAGTTCATTTCAGTTCAGTTTTAGTTCAGTTATAGTTCAATCCTAGTCCTCTATCGTTTTAAAATTATTTTGAATTCCATAACTGGTTCGAAAATATTTCTTGTTCTTAAAATATTGCGAATAAATATATGAAAGTAGAATATTTCAAAAATGCCTCAACTGTTATCGTACTAGACAAAACTTAATATCAAAATTATATTAATTGTTGTTATAGCTACTTCGTAATTTAAATTTAAAAGAAATAAAACCAAAGAAATTAATATTTTTTATTAAAAAATTAACTATAAAAAATAAATACCAGAATATATACTTAAACCAAATAAGAAATTTAAATTTTTTATATTAATTTTTCTCATTTAATTGTATAAATGTTTAATTTTTATTAACAAATCAAACCAAACTAAAAAAGATTTCATGAGACAAAAACAAAAGAAAACAACTGTAGTATAGAAACCAAGAAATATAAAAATCAAATAAAAAACATATTTTAGTAATGAATGTCAAAAAAATAAACTATTTTAAAACCAAAAATACTGAATAAAAATATAAAAATTAACAAAACAAATTTGTTGAAGTGTATGAAGATAAACCCTAAAAAGTATGAATGTAACGAATGAAAATGATATTTTAATTGAATTGTTGTATAGACAAAAACACTGTAAAAATGAAGGAATTAATTTTCATTGCTAAGGATTTTTTTCAATTTGAAAAAAATGAACGTATAATAATATGAAAAAGCTGTTATGAAGAGAAATGGTTTGAAAAAATAACTGAATTTTTTGTTCGCAATGTAATTGTAAAATAATTGAAAAGATAATAGAACAAACAAAATAAAAAAATAAAGATTTAAATTACGAAAAAAATTAATTTAAAATTGAATTTTTAATTAAATTACTGCAAAAAGGTAAGTTTGTTTTTTACGGGCGCTTGCATTAAAAGAGAGACAAACTTCCACGAATATTTATTACTATTGCAATTAATCAGCATCATAAACGCATATTACCTCAGCTTTTTGTGTAAGTTAAGAAATAAAACTATGAAGATTAGACTTAAAACTTAAAAAAGAAAAAAACAACACTAAAAGTATTAAAATAGCGAGACAATAACTAACAGATGATAAAAACTGTAAAAAGAGCTTACGAAAGATTAAAAAAGGATTGTGTTTATTACAAAACAAACACATACAAATTAAACGTACACACACATGCATACTCTAGCAGTTAAAAGTAAAAATATATAACGCCAACTGAACTGCAAAATAGACTAACTGCAGTTACTGAAATTTTCAAAAGCAAAAAAAAAAAAAAACATACCAAACATTTTAAATAATTCTTATTCAAGGTTTTTATCACCTTTTCTCAAAATCCTTAAAATACTACTTAGTACCTTTTGTTGTTTAACATAATTCTTAAATAATGTCATCATACAGTTTATGAGAGAAACAATAAAAGTCGACAGATAAAGGCAACAACAACTAAAGCCACTCAAATTCTTTTTAACAAAGAATTTTATTGAAATGGTTTGTAGTTGACTCTGAGTCAGCTGCCAGTCAGTTTTTTAATTCTAAAGAAGGATTTTCATTTTTGCGGTAACGAATAAAAAGGATTTTAGCATAATTGAAGTTAACTGTAAAGAAATTAAATTCTATTTTGTTTTCAAGCATAAATTAGGTGACCAAAATGTAGAGTGGCTAGATAATATGCAAAAGTAAAGCGATAGAAATATTTTAAGTGGCAGTGGAAGTTAGTAAATGTTATGACCATTAATGTTTGGCTTTTGGCGATAAAAATGCGAATAAAGAATACGGAGACTAAAATGGATTATAAACAAAAACTTAATTTCCTGTTCATTTTCAAATCAATATTCTTGCCAGATGTAAAATTTGTATAAAATCGCTCTTAAGATATTTGGTATATAATTTATATAATTTGACTGAACAATGACAAAGTGAAAACGTTTCTGTTAGTCCAATGTTGTATAATTATTAGCGAAAACCTTCGTTTCTATACGGATTTCTCCAGAATGAGCTGGTGAATAGGGTAGCCTAGCACTAGAGGAGTATTCCGTTAATATTCTTTTACATTCCAATATGACCCTGAAATATATTCTCGCCACCATAGTGAATCCAATCCATTTGACACATTCCTTTGACAGACAGACGAGGTTTCTTCCCGACTTTAACTTTATGTAGAACAATAAATTCTCGCACAGGTTTGCTCTAACATTACGCTTAATATCAAAAAAATTTCTAAAAAAAATTTAAAAAATTTTCTTTAAAAAAAATTATGGAAAATTTTCCATGAAAAAAATTATCGAAAATTTTCTATCAAAAAAATTATACAAAATTTTCTATGAAAAGAACATTTTTTTATCAAAAGAAAACTGTCCAAAAATGTTTTAAATATTTTCTATGAAATGAAAATAATTTATTTAAAATTTTCTAACAAAGAAAATATATCAAAAAATTTTTTTTTAAAATAAATTTTATCGAAAATGTTCTATGAGAAGAAAATTTATCAAAAATATTTTATGAAAAGAAAATTTATAGAAAAATTTTCATTGAAAATAAAACATATAGAAAAATTTTTATGAAAAGATGTTTAACAGGAAATATTCATTGGAAAGAAATTTTATCAAATTTTATTAAAGTTTTTATAAAAATAAAATTCATCGAACATTTTCTATTAAAATTTGTACAGATTTTCTACGAAAAAAATTTCGAAAATGTTCTATAAAGGGAAATACATTTAAAACATTCTATAAAAAGAAAATTTATATAAACAAATTTTTTTATAAAAATTTTTAATCAAGTATTTTTCTTAATATATATCAAGCAAAACAGGGAATGATTTATACATACTAAACAACTTAATTTTCAATGACTACTACATACAGTTTGCGTTACTTAGAATGAGTCTTGTAATGCCTTACAAATAATATATTTGTTGTTTAATGTCTTTAAATGATGTTGTGTATTTAAATGTTAGCATTTTAACCCTTTACTTTTTAATGTAAGTTTTTGCTGGGTGTGAAAACATTTCTCTTAAAATACAACTTACTACATATTTTTGCTAAAGAAAAAGAATTTATAAAAAAAATTGTATTTTCTTATTGCATTCAAGTTGACTACTTATTAGCTTAGTGTCCTCACTCAGTTTTTTATTTAAATTTAGTTGAAAAAATGTGAAAACACATTCTACATTAATTTCCTTAATTGATTATTGAGATAAAGTATACAAAATTTTTATGATTTTTATGTTCTTTATAAGAAAACTACAAATAATTAAAACTTAATTAAAATTTAAACACATACACTTGCATGCACTTACTTAAAACCACAAATAGTACTGCTGACCTTTTTCGTTATCTTTCTAGCAGTTATGAATAAATGTATGTTTGTATGTTGCACTTAAATCCTTAATAAATATAATTTAGTTATAAACATTGTAAAAGAAATTTTATTATTAAATTATCTTAACGAACTAAATTTCAAACACATCTACACTCAACAAATAAAATATAAAATATTAGGGAAGCTCCAGTTAAAATAAACATTTTTTATTAAAAGTATTTTTCAGTTTTTGTTATGAGTCCATGAACAGATTCGACAAAAAATTCAGAACTTTACTCGGTAATAAAGTTCTGAATTGCTTAGCAATAAAATTCAAAAATAGTAATTGAACCACCTATCTACTAGACATGCATGTATGTACATATGAGTAATGTAGTAAATAAAAAGAAAAGAGTAAAGACCACCACGTTCAACCGTATGAAAGCTGACACATCCTTTGTGTTTTTTATTTTTATTATAAGAAAATCCCTACTACTTCTTGTACATCGTTAGTTTTTATTGCAAATAAAAAAACGAAATTATAAAAAATTAATGATATTAGAAGTAGAAGAAGTTCATTAAATATATAGTAAACTAATTGCTAAAGAAGTTAAGTACGATATGTATGTGAGAGCGCACAGTGGTATAGGAAAAAAAAAGAGGGAAATAATTCGGTAACTTCTAAACGGTTAATCCGATTTTAATGAAATTTGGTATGCACAAAAAGGAGGTGTTGTCGAGTTTAGGTTTTGAATTTGGACCTTATAGTCCAACCAGGGGCCCGGCGGGGGGTCCTCAAATTAGGACACCTCGGCTATGTTAAATTTTTAAAACGAACTTATTTCTTCATTTGAGTTCCGATTTAAAAAAAATATAGAATCTTCTCATCGAGCACTATAAAAAATGTCGTCGTAGCAGTAAATTATCTCTTATAGTTTAGGAGATATTCGCATTTGAAAATTAAAATTTTAAA
>NW_025805035.1:0-1025 GCF_022045245.1 Lucilia cuprina
ACATACAGTGTTTAATACTTTCCGTACATAGTTCGTTTTGTACTTTTCTACTATCATATAGTAATTTTCATTACATATTATTTTTTGGTTTACTAAAAAGTCACATTCAATTGTTTATTGTAAAAGAAAATAAGTACAATGGGTTCCCAAATATGTACTAGATTCATTCACGAATCAGAAAATTTAATGAGTGTTTGCAATAAATTTTCAAGTCTAGGTTGTGATGATTTGACTGAATCTCTTTTAGAGGCAAAACTGCAAACACTAGAAGAGGATTGGCAGTCGCTACGCCGTGCTTATGAAGGCGTATATATGGCTGATGACGGAATCGTCAGCCCAGATTATAAAGCGAATGCTAAATCCACTTATGAAGAATGTAGAGATAGGTATCAAGACACCAAAGCTGAGATGATAGATTTTATAAAAATGTCCAAAGCTTCCGCTGAAAACAATCAAAGAGACAGTGGTCCTTCTCATTCCTCAGCATTTGATCCATCTAGTTACCATCCACTAAACATGACTTATGAAGCGCCAGATATGGGTGTCAACGTTCCACCATGCGATGCACCTGACTTTCATGGTTCATATCAAGAGTGGCCTTCATTTAGAGACATGTTCAGTGCTGTTTACATCAGTAAAATAAGAAGTCCAGACGTACAAAAGTTATTGTACTTAAGAAGAAAGGCAAAAGGTGAAGAAAGTTCCATTGTCAATAAATATCCATTGACCAATGAAAGTTTTTCGTTAGCATGGGGTGCTTTACGAGCACGCTACGAAAACAAAAGGGTTCTTGTAGATATACAATTGATTAATAAAACACAAACAACAATAACTGATTGTCTGGCAATGTTGTCTTCTCATGGCGTACAGGTAGAAAACTGGGATCCAATCCTCGTTTACCTTTGTTCGACAAAACTACCTAGGTTAGGTTAGGTATTCAGGCTGCAAAGACGCACACTTGGGTCCTGTTGGTCCCTTTGTGATACCTGTAAAGATAATAAAATATAAAAGAAAGAGGGTAGAGG
>NW_025805036.1:0-1314 GCF_022045245.1 Lucilia cuprina
GTTCTATGTTTAATAAACGCAGTAATCTGAGGGTCCGCTATGGTTGCAATAAACTTTGGCAGTTTTCGTGCTAGGACATTCGATTATGCACCATTTTAAAGCATTAAAGTTATATTTGTTTTGGTGTATAATTTACTGCATATAGTATTTTTAGAAAATGGCCAGTTGGATAGATCGGTAGAATTATTTTCCCAGGTTTAAAAAGGCGGTAATTTGAAGTTCCGATATGGTTGTGAATAACTTTGACAGTTTTCATGCTATGACAGTCATTTATGCATCATTTTAAAGCATTATGATTGCACTTTAATTTGGTATATCATTTGTGGCATAATGTGTTCGTCTTAAAAGTGGTCAATTTGAAGGATCGGTAGAATTGTTGTTCTATGTTTAAAAACGCTGTGATTTGAGGTTCCGATATGGTTGCAAATAACTTTGACAGTTATCATGCCAGGACAATCGTTTATGCATCATTTTAAAGCATTACAGTTGCACTTTGTTTTGTTGTACAATTTGTGGCATAATGAATTTTTATAAAAATTGGATAGATCGGTATATTTTTTGGTACAGGTTTGGAAATGCGGTAATTTAAGGCTCCGATGTGGTTGCAAATATCTTTTATAGTTTTCATGTTATAGCAGTCGTTTATATATCTTTTTATTGCATTATAGTTGCCATTTGTTTTGGTATATAATTTGTTGCATAATATGTTTTAAGAAAATGGCTTATTGGATAGATCGGTAAAATTATTTTCACAGCTTTCAAAACGCGGTACTTTAAGGTTCCGATATGGCTGAAAATAACATTGGCAGTTTTCACGCTATGACGGTCATTTAGGCATCATTTTAAAGCATTATAATAGCACTTTAATTTGGTATATCATTTGTAGCATAATGTGTTCGTCTAAAAAATGGTCAATTTGAAGGATCGGTAGAATTGTTGTTCTATGTTTAATAAACGCAGTAATCTGAGGTTCCAATATGGTTGCAATTAACTTTGGCAGTTTTCGTGCTAGGACAGTCGTTTATGCACTATTTTAAAGCATTAAAATTGCCATTTATTTTGGTATATAATTTATTGCATAATGTATTTTTAGAAAATGGCCAGTTGGATAGATCGGTAGAATTATTTTCCCAGGTTTAAAAAGGCGGTAATTTGAAGTTCCGATACGGTTGTGAATAACTTTGACAATTTTCATGCTATGACAGTCATTTATGCATCATTTTAAAGCATTACGATTGCACTTTAATTTGGTATATCATTTGTGGCATAATGTGTTCGTCTAAAAAATTGTCAATTTGAAGGATCGGTAGAATT
>NW_025805037.1:0-2191 GCF_022045245.1 Lucilia cuprina
AAAATTGTTATAAAAGCAACAACAACACTGTATATAGAAAAAGATGTACACGTGTGTGTAGATGTATTTGGTTTTATTCAGCTGTGTATTTTCTACTAAAATACACAGCAAAAAAATATGATTTGCATTTTTTGTTAAAATAAAATAATTTTCCCTTTTGTTTTGCAAATATATTTTTTAATGAATAGAAAAAAGTATTTAAAACGTTTTCAATTATATGAGAGTAGATTGTGAGTTATTGTACAATAATTTTTATGCGAATAATGTAAGTTTGAAATTTAAAACTAACACAAATTTTTTCCAAGTGCTTTTTAAAACAATTTTTTTACGATAAACAAAAACAAAATCTACGTCTCGTCAATGTTTACCAGCAATGAATACGAAAGTGTTGTTGTTTTACTCTTGCTTGTATACTGTTAAGAACAACAACAACGTATTGCTAGTATTAAGCGCATATAAGTGTATAGAAAACACATATAAGTGTATAGAAAACACAAAAACAAAAGAGTACCAAGTGTTTTTCATTATGTATGTTTAGATGTCTGTTGGTTTAGATGCCTTGTGTATTTTGTGTTTTATTTCGTTTAGCGTCGTTGTTGTTCTTTTTGTTTAGCTTTTGATGTAATAATAATGTATTCGGGAAAAAATTTAAAATTTATAAAAGATGTTTAAAATACACTATGGTCAAGGGTATATAAGATTCGGCACAGCCGAATATAGCACTCTTACTTGTTTAACGTTATGTAGTTATTACGACTTAATCCCAGCTGCAACATAAGCGCAATAACTTCCTCCACAGTGAACGTTGTATCAGATGATGGTGTGGGTATACTCTTTACAATTCTTTTTAGTCGTCTTGGTGATGCGGTTGGAAGAATATTTGCAATTTTTATGGCATCCAAAGGCTGTTTTTCTTTTCTTAACATTGCTTTAAAAGTGTCCGAAACTTCTTCGTTAGATAAGGTTTCTAGTGAAGTTGATAACCTTTTCCTCTTTGATTTTGAGCTCAAATCCTCATACTGCTTACAGGGAGCACCAACAGTTGATACGCAAATAGCAACTTCTACACATTCATCCAGCCAATCAGAAAATTTCTATCGAAATTTAGCAATGGAATATATATTTCAATAAGAAGTTGACTTTATCTTGAAAAAGAGCTGAAGAAAAATAAAATGGGGCACAAATCTTTTTTTTAGTACGAACGCCATGGTTAGAAAATTACAAATAATTACAAACAGATATAAACCTGTCTTATATATTAATTACAGGTACTTAAATTAAATTATTTTTTAAAGGGTTATGATATTCTACCTAATATGTCTAACGTATCCTTATGTAATGAATTTTTCCTCAATAGGTCACTTTAATAAGCTACCTATTAAAGTGACCTATAGGGGTAAAAATCATTACAGTTTAAAAAATATATGTAACAAATTTAAGAGTTAACCTTATGATGAGAATAATAGTGCTAAGTTTTTCTAAAAGATGTTGAGTTTTCCCTAATTAATTTGTCACTTAAAAAACATACATCAATGGAAAGGTAATCGCGGAATACTTAAAAAAAATAAAAAATGTTTTTTATTCTTGCGAAGACACAATCTTTTCAAATTGCCATAAAATTTTTTTATATAATTTTTTGATAAAATTTTACAGTTAGGTAGATTTTTTTACTCAAAATCCAAAATTAAATAAAAATTTAGAATTTTCTTATTAGAAATCCCGGAATTCCAAAAAATGGGATTTTTTGCCTATTATATCCATACCATGGGCGGGGTTATCGAAACCCGTTACAAAATGATTAAGATAATTTGATATCGACTATGCGATTTGAGAAGTTTTGCTCAAAATTGAATTTTCCATATAAAATAGGGTTTTTTGGATGGACCTGGTCCCCTCGGTATCAAAAATGTTTAGGTTTTGTTTCATTTATCGTATTTTATGTAAAGTCTGCTTTCCAAAAAGTATAAATTCTATATACATCTTCTTAGAAACTTTTTAGATAACTTAAAAAGAAAAGGATACTTTTTTCCAAAAAAAAAAATGGCAAAAAATCGCCTTTTTTAATATTTTAAATTAAAATGCCTACACTGGTGCATATTCCTATAAACGCACTTAATTTTTTTCTCTTTTTTTGTTATATATTTGTTGTTCTCGTGCAAAAGCAATTTTGGAGACTATAAATGAGAGGAGA
>NW_025805038.1:0-1272 GCF_022045245.1 Lucilia cuprina
GTTCTGTTCTAGTTCTGTTCTAGTTCTGTTCTAGTTCTGTTCTAGTTCTGTTCTAGTTCTGTTCTAGTTCTGTTCTACTTCTGTTCTAGTTCTGTTCTAGTTCTATTCCAGTTCTGTTCTAGTTTTGTTCTAGTTCTGTTCTTGTTCTAGTTCTGATTAAGTGCTACTCTAGACTTTTATTTCATTTCATGATATGTCTTTATGTTACTTTTATATCTGCTATGAGTGTAAATACTTATGTACATAAGTGATATTATGTTTTACAACATGTGGTATGTTTTTATTGTTTCCCCCAGTCTCTAGTGTTAAGACGACAAATGAGCTAAAAAATGTTCGTTTTAGGTAGTGTTTTTCCCTATATTTTGTTTTTCTCATTTTTGTTAAAAGTCTGTACCAGATATTTTTTTGACTTTTTATTTTCCTTAAAACTAATGCATATGGCAAGAGCTTTTGTTTACAAAACCAAAATTTTATACTTAATATATTAATGCACGTTTATGAAAAGTAAGTAGATTTGTTTTGTTTCCTGTTTTGCTTCAATTGGTAAAAAAATTGTTTAATTTTAGCATTTTTACAGAAAAGTTTAAAGTATCCTGCAAGGGAATTTATTAACTTAATTGCAATGTGGTGCGTATAAGTGATATTCAATTATGTTAAAATTAAGCATACGCGGAGGTGCAATTAGAATAATTTGTTTGATATAAGAAATAAACGCTTTTCCTTAACCGAAATTAATGGCACAACTGGCTTACAACAATTTTAAATACATGTATTCAAAGTGTTGAAAGTTGTTTATATAGCGTTAGTTATTTCTTAAATCCACAAAAATATTAAAGTAAAAATTATTTCCTATTTTTCCTGAAACTTTTATTAAAACTTTGCCAATAAAAGTAAATAGTGTATGAATTTTCTGGCATTCATACATTAAAAATTCAATTTATATGTTAAGAGCTATTTACAAAATTGCTCAAAATGTTTAAATGAGATGTTGGTAAACTAAAGCAAAAAATGGCTGCTACGGCAAACAACCTACAACAAATAACTGTTTACAGTCTTAAGGGTATAATTTTCCGAAAATTATATAAAAAAGAACTATAAACGAAACACCAGAAACAAACTTGATTATTTATGCACTCCTCTCTTCTAGCCAATGTATTTAACATTTATGCTATAACACAAACATATAAGAATTAGTACGTAACATGTATGTGTGTCTAAAGTATGTATAAACATAAATATTGGGTAAGGAGTAAAGTAAAATTCTTTGAAAGT
>NW_025805039.1:0-2063 GCF_022045245.1 Lucilia cuprina
ATGGCTAATTGGATAGATCGGTAGAATTATTTTCACAGCTTTAAAAACGCGGTACTTTAAGGTTCCGATATGACTGCAAATAACATTGACAGTTTTCACGCTATGACATTTCACGCATCATTTTAAAGCATTATGATTGCAATTTAATATGGCATATCATTTGTAGCATAATGTGTATTTTTACAAATTGGTCAATTTGAAAGATCGGTAGAATTATTGTTCTATATTTAATAAACGCAGTAATCTGAGGTTCCGATATGGCTGCAAATAACTTTGGCAGTTTTCTAGGACAGTCGTTTATGCACCATTTTAAAGCATTACAGTTGCACTTTGTTTTGGTGTATAATTTGTGGCATAATGAATTTTTACAAAAATTGGATAGATCGGTATATTTATTGGTACAGGTTTGGAAATGCGGTAATTTAAGGCTCCGATATGGTTGCAAGTATCTTTTATAGTTTTTATGTTATAGCAGTGGTTTATATATCTTTTTATTGTATTATAGTTGCCATTTGTTTTGGTATATAATTTGTTGCATAATATACTTATTTTTAGAAAATGGCTAATTGGATAGATCGGTAGAATTATTTTCCCAGGTTTAAAAAGGCGGTAATTTGAGGTTCCGATATGGTTGCAATTAACTTTGTCAGTTTTCGTGCTAGGACAGTCGTTTATGCACCATTTTAAAGCATTCAAATTGCGATTTGTTTTGGTATATAATTTATTGCATAATGTATTTTTAGAAAATGGCCAATTGGATAGATCGGTAGAATTATTTTCCCAGGTTTAAAAAGGCGGTAATTTGAAGTTCCGATATGGTTGTGAATAACTTTGACAGTTTTCATGCTATGGCAATCGTTTATGCATCATTTTAAAGCATTACAGTTCCACTTTGTTTTGGTGTACAATTTGTGGCATAATGAATTTTTACAAAAATTGTATAGATCGGTATATTTATTGGTACAGGTTTAGAAATGCGGTAATTTAAGGCTCCGATATGGTTGCAAATATCATTTATAATTTTCATGTTATTGCAGCGGTTTATACGTCTTTTTATTGCATTATAGTTGCCATTTGTTTTGGTATATAATTTGTTGCATAATATATTTTTAGAAAATGGCTAATTGGATAGATCGGTAGAATTATTTTCACAGCTTTAAAAAGGCGGTAATTTGAAAATCCGATATGGTTGTGAATAACTTTGACAGTTTTCATGCTATGACAGTCATTTAGGCATCATTTTAAAGCATTATGATTGCACTTTAATATGGTATATCATTTGTAGCATAATGTGTATTTTTAGAAATTGGTCAATTTGATAAATCGGTAGAATTATTGTTCTATGTTTAATAAACGCAGTAATTTGAGGGTCCGCTATGGTTGCAATTAACTTTGGCAGTTTTCGTGCTAGGACTGTCGATTATGCACCATTTTAAAGCATTAAAATTGCCATTTGTTTTGGTATATAATTTATTGCATAATGTATTTTTAGAAAATGGCCAGTTGGATAGATCGGTAGAATTATTTTCCCATGTTTAAAAAGGCGGTAATTTGAAAATCCGATATGGTTGTGAATAACTTTGACAGTTTTCATGCTATGACAGTCATTTATGCATCATTTTAAAGCATTATGATTGCACGTTAATTTGGTATATCATTTGTGGCATAATGTGTATTTTTAGAAATAGGTCAATTTGATAAATCGGTAGAATTATTGTTCTATGTTTAATAAACGCAGTAACCTGAGGTTCCGATATGGTTGCAATTAACTTTGGCAGTTTTCGTGCTAGGACAGTCGTTTATACACCATTTTAAAGCATTAAAATTGCCATTTGTTTTGGTATATAATTTGTTGCATAATATATTTTTAGAAAATGGCTAATTGGATAGATCTGTATAATTATTTTCACAGCTTTAAAAACGCGGTAATCTGAGGTTCCGATATGGTTGTGAAGAACTTTGACAGTTTTCATGCTATGACAGTCATTTATGCATCATTTTAAAGCATTATGATTCCCTTTAATTTGGTATATCATTTGTGGCATAATGTGTTCGTCTAAAAA
>NW_025805040.1:0-6229 GCF_022045245.1 Lucilia cuprina
ACTATAGACTAGACTATAGACCAGACTATAGTCTTGTCTATAGTCCAGACTATAGTCTTGTCTATAGTCCAGACTATAGTCTTGTCTATAGTCCAGACTATAGTCTTGTCTATAGTCTAGCCTATAGTCTAGACTATAGTCTAGTCTATTGTGCAGACTATAGTCTAGTCTATTGTGCAGACTATAGTCTAGTCTATTGTGCAGACTATAGTCTAGTCTATAGTCCAGGCTATAGTCTATCCTATAGTCCAGACTATAGTCTAGTCTATAGTCCAGTTTATAGCCCAGACTATAGTCTAGTTAATAGTCCAGACTATAGTCTAGTTTATAGTTCAGATTATAGTCTAGTTTATAGTCCAGACTATAATCTAGTCTATAGTCTTGTTTAGAGTCTAGACTAAAGTCTTGTTTATAGTCCAGACTATAGTGTTGTCTTGTCTACAGTCTTATCATCATACAGCTCGTTTGTACTGCTAGCACTTAAGTTTTCTTAGGGAATCCTTTAAAAAGCAGCTTCCAAAAGATAAAACCCTCATCATTGAAATGCGATAAACCATTATGTCATTGCTTTATCCTAAACATTTATTATTAAACTGTTAATTAAAATAGATTTTTTTTGTAAAAACATACAAAAAGCACTTAACCCACTATATTTTTTATACTTTCTCTCTCTCTTAGACCTTTAGCTAAGATATCTTCTGTGCACTTCTAATAATTCTACATTTACTACGAATTTTTCTTCTTGAAGCCTCTTGTCTTCTTAAGAATAGATTATGGCATTTTGTTACTTTCAACTGTCGTTCCATAATGGTATTTTGTTTTTCCAAACCCGTAACATGTCTCTCCATTAATTCTGCCAAATTTGAGGTAATTTTCGTTAAATGTTCCATAATTTTATTTTGATTTTTCATTTGTTGTTCCAGCCCGATAAGTGTCTGACCCAAATAGTTCATTTTCTCTTGACTCAATTGCACCTGTACGGCTTCATGCGGTGGTGTTAAACGTTCAGAGTTATAACTATTGGAATTTGTTTGATGATATACATCAGCGGGTTTCTCTTCCAGAGAGTTATTGTCATGATAGTTGTTGACTTCATGTGATGAATTGATGAAATGTTTTTCTGTATTATGTAGTTCATCTTCATCGTCGGCTTCGAGGGGATTGTCATAGGATTCATCAGCTTCATTTTGAGATTCATCATGATAGTTGGTGGGTGATAGATAGGAATTATTGTGTTCATTGTTATCGCCATAAGAAGCGTAAATGGATTCAGCACTATTTAACGTTTCGAGTAGTTTATTCTTTTTCGATTTGTATTTAACTTTTTTGGGCTTAGGAGTGAATTCATCGCTTAGACGTTTAATGCTGCGCAGGCGTAAATCGGACCAGACCTAAAATAAAGTTATAAAATATATGTTGTTTTAAAAGAATTGAATTGAATATTTGAAAATATTCGTGAACACTTTGAGAATTTTAGAAAATATTCGGGAATATTCCACACGAGTTGTAGTTCAAATATAAAAAGTGAATAATTCAGGGAATTTCACCTAAATTTTAAAATTAATAGAAAAATATGAATATTCATGAATATTTGAAGAATTTGAAGTTATTTTAACACAATTGCAATTATTTCTTGTTTAAATGATTCTTTAATGAATATAAAAGGGAATATTCAGTGAATTTCATACAATTTTTAAAATTAATGGAAAAAGATGTAATATTCGCCAAAATTCCAGGAATTCGAGTTATAGTCGAAAGCAATATTCGGGAATTTTAAGTAATTTTAAAATATTCCGAAAGTTTAAGTAGAATTTTACAGTAATTGCAAAATATTCATGAATATTCCGAGAACTTGAATTTTAATTTTAATTTTAAAATATTCCAAGAATTTAAGTTGAATTATTAAGTAAATGCAAAATATTCGTGAATATTTCGAGAACATTAAGTAATTTTAAAACATTCGCGAATATTTCTAATTCAAGTTATATTTGAAGAGATATTCGTAAATATTTTAGCAATTTGAAGTTATTCGAAAATATTTTAAAAATATTCCTTGAATTCAAGAGAAATTTGAATATAATTGAAATATATTCGTGAATATTCCAAGAACTATAGGTAATTTAAAAAGGAAGTGGATACATGTCGAGAATTTGAGTTAACTTTTGAAGAAATTTTCGGGAACTTGTAGTAATATTTCGGGTGTTTTAAAAGTAGTTTCAAATTATTCGCAAATATTCCTACAACTTGAGAGTATTTAGGAAATTTCAATTAAAGTGAATGAACAATTGAATAATAATTCGAGAACTTTTAATAATTCAAAGAATATTCCAGATTTTAGATAACTTTTAAATAAATATTCGCTAACTGTTTGGAAATTTTAAGTAATTTAAAAATATTCGTGAATATTCCGTGATAATATTCACGAATATTTCACGAACTTGATGTAAATTGAAAATATTTGTGAAAACTTTAGAAATTTGAGTTTTTCCTTAAAGAAATACTGAAAAATTTTAAAATATTTAACTTAAAATAATATGAAAATATTCGTAAATATTCCGGGATAATATTCACAATTAATTCACGAACTTGAAGTAAATTAAAAATATTTATAAAAAATTTAGAAATTTTAATTTTTTCTTAAAGAAATTTTCAAAAACATGAAATATTTAAAATATTCGGGAATATTCCAGCAAACTTATATAGTTTGAAAATATTCGTGAATATTTCGTGATAATATTCACAATTTATTCACGAACTTGAAGTAAATTAAAAATATTTATAAAAAATTTAGAAATTTTAATTTTTTCTTAAAAAAATTTTCAAAAACATGAAATATTTAAAAATATTCGGGAATATTCCAGCAAACTTAAATAGTTTGAAAATATTCGTGAATATTTCGCGATAATATTCACAAATATTTCAGAAACTTGAAAATATTTATAAAAAATTTAGAAATTTGAGTTGTTCCTTAAAGAATTATTCAAAAAACTTTAAAATATTTGAAAATATTCGAGAATATTACAGGAAATTAATTGAATTTATTCAGAAACTTAAATAAATATAAAAATATGTGAGAATATAACATAAATATCCGTTAATTAAAAAAATTGAAAATATTAAAAAACATTCGGGAAAATTCCCAGAATTAGAAAGTATTTGTGAATAATCCACAATAATATTCACGAATATTTCACGGATTTGAAAAAAATTAAAAATATATATGAACATTTTTAAAATTTTAGTTATTCCTTAAAGGAATGTTCAAAAACTAGAAGTTATTTTGAAAAATTCGGGAATATTCCAGAAAATTAAGTGATTTTTTGACAAATATATTCAGGAACCTAAAAAAATATGAAAATATTCCGAGTATATCTGTTAATTTGAAAAAACAAGAGAATATTTAAAAACATTCGTGAAAGTTCCAAGAATTAGAAAATATTCGTGAATATTCCGCGATAATATTCACGAATATTTCACGGATTTGAAGAAAATTAAAAATATATATGAAAAATTTTAAATTTGACTTTTTCCTTAAAGAAATCTTCAAAAACTTGAAAAATTCGCGAATAATCCAGAAAATTAAATGATTTTTTGAAAAATATATTCTGGAGAATAAAGAAACTAGAGAATATTTAAAAACATTCGAGAAATTTCGAGAATTAGAGAATATTCGTGAATATTTCGCGATATAATTATCAAATATTTCACAAACATGAAGTAAATTGAAAATATTTATGAAAAATTGAGACATTTGAGTTATTCTTTAAAGAAATCTTCAAAAACTTAAAGTTATTTAAAAAAATTCGAGAATATTCCAGAAAATTAAATAATTTTTTTAAAAAAAATATTCAGGAACTTGAAAAATTTTGAAAATATGTGAGAATATTCTGTAAATATGAGTTAAATTTTAAAGAATAAGACAATATTGGAGAATATTCCTGCAGTAATTTAAAAACATGCTTGAAAATTTCGAGAATTAGAAAATATTCGGGAATATTCCAGGAATATATATTATTAATAACTTCCTTTTTCGTTTAACATTTTAAAAATAACAAAATACTTTTCATCTCTTTACAAACATAATCCATTTCATAACTCTTTAATAAAAATTTTTATACATTCTTAAAATTCTGAAAACCTAAAACTATTTTTACAAAAAGATAATACTATATCTTCCTTTCAAATACTATTCATCATTTAAATTTTCTTCTTGTCGCTAGTCTTCTTAAAAACGCATTATGATTTTCATTTAATTTCAATTGTCTTTCCATTAGGGAGTTTTTCTTTTCAACCGCCTTTAAATGTCTTGCCATTAATGTTGACATATTTGTAGTAACTTTCAATAGTTGTGCCATTAACTTTTCCTGTGTCTCCAATTGATTTTGCACCGTAACTATTGTTTTTTCCATATCATTTGGAATTGTTGCATCGAAAATTTTATAAAACATATTATTATCTATTACTTTATGTTCTTTTTCCATTTCCAAATGTTCATAACATTCATGATTGTCTTGTGTGGCAGCGGCGACTTCTTGATTGTGTTCTGTTTTAAGTTCTGTTTTAATATTTGTACCATAAATTGAAATTGAACTATTTAAAGCTTCCATTAGTTGATCTTCTTCTGGATGGAGTTTTATTTTTTTATGTGTTCTAGTCTTTTTGGCTTTTTTCAGGCTTTGTTTTTTAATGCGCAAACGGACATCGGACCAGACCTAAAAAATATGCATAAATAACTTTTACATAGAGTTCAGATATTTTCAGGAACTACTAACAAACACTTTATACTATATAAACTTTTAAATGCCACCTAAAGTCTGGCCTCAAATTGGCCTAATGTATTTTGCTACCAAATATATATAAAAAACTAATGTCGTGACTAAGAATTAAAAAGAAAAGGTTGTGAAAACAATAACATTATAATGCAAGCTGTAAACTTTTTTCACACACATCAATCACGTGAAATGTGCGTGACTTGGGCACAGGCTTGTAAAGAGTATTAAATTTAGTATTTGTTAAGTATGCGTGACAGTGAGTCATTATTGTGAATAGAAGACAAATTATACAAAGGGAAAAATACAATAAAATATAAGAAAATTAAATTTTTTTAGGCAGAACTTTGGAGCAGACTATAGATTAGAACCTAGATAAGACTAGACTCTAAGTAAGACTATACGATAGACCAGCCTTCAGAATAGACTACGGACTAAACTACAAAATGGACTGAAAAGTAGCCTATAGGTTAGACTATAGACTAAACTGCAAACTTGAATATAGACTAGATTATTGACTCAACTATGGACTAGACTATAGACTTGACTAGACAATAAATTAGACTATAGACTAGACTAAAGACTAGTCTATAGATTAGACTATTAACTCGACTATGGACTAGACTATAGAAAATACTAGACTAAACTCTATACTCGACTATAGACTAGACTTTAGATTAGAAAACGGATTCTATTGTCTAGAATAGACTATTGACTCGCCCAAAGACTAGACTATTGACTCTACTATAGACTAGACTGTAGACTAGACTGTAGACTAGACTGTAGACTAGACTATAGACTAGACTGTAGACTAGACTATAGACTAGACTATAGACCAGACTATAGACTAGAATATAGACTAGAATATAGACTAGACTATAGACTAGACTATAGACGAGAATATAGACTAGACTATAGACTAGACTAAAGACTAGACTATAGACTAAACTATAGACTAGACTATAGTCTAAACTATAGACTAGGCTGTAGACTATAGACTAGGCTGTAGACTATAGACTAGAATATATACTAGACTATAGACTAGACTATATACTAGACTATAGACTAGACTATAGACTAGATTATAGACTAGACTGTAGACTAGACAATAGACTAGACTATAGACTAGACTATAGACTAGACTATAGACTAGACTATAGACTAGACTATAGACTAGACTATAGACTAGATTATAGACTAGACTATAGACTAGACTATAGACTAGACTATAGACTAGACTATAGACTAGACTATAGACTAGACTATAGACTAAACTATAGACTAGACTATAGACTAAACTATAGACTAGACTAGACCATAGACTGGACTATAGACTAGACTTTAGACTAAATTATAGACTAAACTATAGACTAGACTATAGACTAGACCATAGACTAGACTATAGACTAGACTATAGACTAGACTATAGACTAGACTATAGACTAGACTATAGACTAGAC
>NW_025805041.1:0-1486 GCF_022045245.1 Lucilia cuprina
TCTTTTTTGGACTTAATATTGGGAGTGGGCGGCAAATCAATATTGGATATTATTCCCAGCAGGATCGGAAGGAACACCTAATGGTCAAAAGTGTTAACAGTGGGCCTTTTATGTTATTTTTCTTCAATTTTCAAAAATTTACTTAAAAAAGGATTTAAGTCCTTTTAGGACTTAAAATTGGGAGTGGGCGAAAAAACAATATTGGATATCATTCCTAGTAGAAACTGAAGGAACGCCTAATGGTCAAAAGTGTTAACAGTGGGCCTTTTATGTAATTTTTGTTATATTTTCAAAAATTTACTTAAAAAAGGATTTAAGTCCTTTTAGGACTTAAAATTGGGAGTGGGTGGAAAAACAATATTGGATATCATTCCTAGTAGGAACTGAAGGAACGCCTAATGGTCAAAAGTGTTAACAGTGGGCCTTTTATGTTATTTTTCTTCAATTTTCAAAAATTTATTAAAAAAAGGATTTAAGTCCTTTTAGGACTTAAAATTGGGAGAGGGCGAAAAAACAATATTGGATATCATTCCTAGTGTGAACTGAAGGAACACCTAATGGTCAAAAGTGTTAACAGTGGGTCTTTTATGTTATTTTTCTTCAATTTTCAAAAATTTACTTAAAAAAGGATTTAAGTCCTTTTAGGACTTAAAATTGGGAGTGGGCGGAAAAACAATATTGGATATCATTCCTAGTAGGAACTGAAGGAACACCTAATGGTCAAAAGTGTTAACAGTGGGCCTTTTACGTAATTTTTGTTATATTTTCAAAAATTTACTTATAAAAGGATTTAAGTCCTTTTATGACTTAAAATTGGGAGTGGGCGGAAAAACAATATTGGATATCATTCCTAGTAGGAACTGAAGGAACACCTAATGGTCAAAAGTGTTAACAGTGGGCCTTTTATGTTATTTTTCTTCAATTTTCAAAAATTTACTTAAAAAAGGATTTAAGTCCTTTTAGGACTTAAAATTGGGAGTGGGCGAAAAAACACTATAAGATATCCATCCTAGTAGAAACTGAAGGAACTCCTAATGGTCAAAAGTGTTAACAGTGGGCCTTTTATGTAATTTTTGTTCAATTTTCAAATATTTACTGAAAAAAGGATTTAAGTCCTTTTAGGACTTAAAATTGGGAGTGGGCGAAAAAACACTATAAGATATCCATCCTAGTAGAAACTGAAGGAACTCCTAATGGTCAAAAGTGTTAACAGTGGGCCTTTTATGTAATTTTTGTTCAATTTTCAAAAATTTACTGAAAAAAGGATTTAAGTCCTTTTTGGACTTAAAATTGAAAGTGGGCGAAAAAATACTATTAGATATCCTTCCTAGTAGAAACTGAAGGAACACCTAATGGTCAAAAGTGTTAACAGTGGGCTTTTTATGTTATTTTTCTTCAATTTTCAAAAATTTACTTAAAAAAGGATTTAAGTCCTTTTAGGACTTAAAATTGGGAGTGGGCGAAAAAACAATATTGGATATCATTC
>NW_025805042.1:0-3695 GCF_022045245.1 Lucilia cuprina
ACTAGACTATAGACTAGACTATAGACTAGACTATAGATTAGACTATAGACTAGAATATAGACTAGACTATAGACTAGACTATAGACTAGACTATAGACTAGACTATAGCCTAGACTATATACGAGACTATAGACTGAACTATATACGAGACTATAGACTAGACTATATACGAGACTATAGACTAATCTATATACGAGACTATAGATTAGACTGTATATATATAGTAGACTATAGTAGACTAGACTGTAGACTAGACTGTAGACTAGACTGTAGACTAGACTGTAGACTAGACTATTGACTAGACTATTGACTAGACTATTGACTAGACTATTGACTAGACTATTGACTAGACTATAGACTAGACTATAGACTAGACTAGACTAGACTAGACTATAGACTAGACTAGACTATATACTAGACTAGACTAGACTATAATCTTGACTTGAGACTAGACTATAGATTTGAGTATAGACTATGGATGACACTATATACCTGATTTTGTGCTTTTAGAGCCCTAAATAACAAACTTTTCGCTTTTTTATTAATTAAAATAAAAAAAATGTACTTTTCTTTCTTTTATAGGTCCCACTGTGCCAAACTTTCTGATGACATTAATGCTGATTTTTCCGCTTGTTGGTGTTTAAAAACAATTTTGTTTTTAAACTTTATAACAAAGCATTGTGTGAGACATAATCTTAAAATTTTAACACGGTACGTATGATTAATATTAATTAATTAAGATTTTACATAATTGTAAATAATTCATTTATTTATGAAGCGATTTTAAATATTTCTATGGTTTTGGCATGGTAGCAATATTTCCGAAAGTATATTAAAGAACAATTTAACGAGGGTCATTTTAAAAGTTTTTAAAATTTTAACCAAAAAGAAAATTTTTGTTTGAAATTTTTTGTTAGTAGTTTTATTATTAAGCCATTATTATAGGTGTTGTTTATATTTTGTTTAGATTTGTGTACTATTATGTATTTCTCCTTTCATTTTTGTTTTGCTTTAAAGACTTAATCTAAAATACGACCTTAATCTAACTGTGACTGCCTGCTATTGACGTCACATTGTGATTGTTTTTTTTTTTTTTTTTCTTTTTGTGCTAAAAATAGCAGCAAAAGCTTGATGAAGAAGAAAATATAACATTGAACAAAAACTAATAATCCTTAGAAAACCGAAGAAGAAAACAATTAGTTTAGTTTCAATGTTTTCTTTTTCATTAAATCTTTATAACTTACAAACCTTATTAATATGCACAATAATAAAAGCAACAACAACGACAATATTAATAATAGAAAAACTAAATAAATGAAGAGAGACTTATTAAATAGAAATATAAAAGAATAGAAGCGGAGGAATTTCCTTATAAAGGAATAGTGTGTTATGGAATTTATTTTGTAACAATGTCCTGTTTAAGGAAATTTTACTGTTTGTTATTTAAAGGCATATGTAGTAATTTCAAGCATCTTACTCCTGCCCTCTGTTAGTGTTTTAGTCAGCTTCCCTTGCCTAGAAATATTTGTGCTTTATGTTGAAAATGTGTCATCTTATTTATTGTCATTATTATTATTATAATTATTAATCAAATGAAAAACAATTTGGTTTGGCAAAAAAAATCTATAATTGTTTTCCAACTTATTAACTCATTTATTAAACGGCTTCATTTGTATTGAAACCTTAACAAAATTTTCATTTAAATTATTGTATTTTGTTGCTCTTTCTCAAAATTTAAGAAATAGTTTCTTAATATTACATAACATTTAGTTGGGTCTCATTAAGCACAAAAAAAGTCAGTGACCTAATTTATTGTATACTTTCATCTGTAGTAATTGAAAAATATGCTGTATGAGGACAGGGAAGGGGTAGAACTGTTTTTCAGTTATAATAAACATTTCCTTCGAAATTTCTAAGCAACTGGAGAAAAAAGAATTTTCAAGATTTTTTTCCCCTATTTACAATTGTTATTGTATAGAGGCTAAAAAACAACTGAACAAAAAAATAGCTAACAAGCGGAAACGGAAGTTGATGAAGCATATTTACATTACAACTAAATGTAAGATTTTCTTGGAAATTTTTTAAAAACGTAATGTTTAATAAAACATAATCTAGAGTAGAGAAAAATTAACAACAATTAAACCCCAAAACTTAATTACACTAAAAAATACTTTCGAATTAAAAAAATAATTTAATAGGTCCCACTGTGCAACATATTTTTGTGCTATAAACAGTTTAAATTCTTAATAGTTATATCGTTAAACTAATTCTATCAACATAAAACTTTATATATTTAAAACAAAATCTTAAGATATTCAAAACTTTACAACAGGGCGTATGATTGATATTAATTGTAACAAAATTTAAAAAAAAGCTAATAAATCAAAAACTATAAAAGTAATTTTAAAAAATTTTGAAACAATGAAAACCTAGCATAATGTGTCACAAGTAATATACGAGGTTTGTCTTAAAAGTATTATAAAATATCCTCATAAAAGAATATTTTTACAAAAAAAATATATTTTCTCTGCTACTACCTTTTCAGTAAAAACAATTTTTTTTCGTCCTCTCTGCTAAACTTATTATTATTTCCGCATTTCTCTTAAATTTAGTCACGTACTCTTATCACTTAAACTAGTTTAACTATTCACCGATTGACGTCATTAATTGGGCCATAAACTACAAAATTTGTCCTTTTTATGACAAATGGTTTTCTACGCTCTCCATAGAAAACATTACAGTTAAGTAGTATACTCTCTCACTAAATGTGGGGAGATAGAAAGCGAGAGAACAGAAACCAATTGTATACTTGTTGTTGCTCGTAAACAGCTGTTTTGTATTACACAAACAAAGTCAAACTTTGTTTTGATATTAATATGACAGTTATTTTTCTGTAAATTAAACATAACATACCCATCCCGTCCATATTTTAGTCTGTAGTCTAGTTTAGTCTATAGTCCAGTATATAGGTTAGTCAACAGCCTAGTCTAAAGTCTAGTCAAGTTTGTCTATAGTCTATAGTCTAATCACTATTTTAGTCTATAGTCTAGTTCATAATCTAGTCTATAGCCTAGCTTAGTCTAGTCTAGTTTATAGTCCAGTTTACTATATTGTCTAGTTTTGTATACAATTCAGTCTGTAGTTTAGTTTATAGTATAATATAAAGTCTAGTTTTTAGTCTATAGTCTAGTCTATACTCCAGTCTATAGCCTACTCTAGGCTATAGTGTAGTCTAATTTAGTCAATAGTCTAGTCTGTAGTCTAGTATGAAGTCCAGTTTAAAGTCTAGTCTATAGTCTAGTCTATAGTCAAGTCTATAGTCTAGTCTGTAGGCTAGTCTATAGTCTAGTCTACAGTCTAGTCTGTAGTCCAGTCTATATTCTAGTCTATTGTCTAGTCTGTAGTCCAGTCTACAGTCTAGTCTATTGTCTAGTCTATAGTCAAGTCTATAGTCTAGTCTGTAGTCTAGTCTGTAGTCCAGTCTATAGTCTAGTCTATTGTCTAGTCTGTAGTCCAGTCTACAGTCTAGTCTATAGTCTAGTCTATAGTCAAGTCTATAATCTAGTCTATAGTCTAGTCTATAGTCAAGTCTATAATCTAGTCTATAGTCTAGTCTATAGTCAAGTCTATAATCTAGTCTATAGTCTAGTCTATAGTCTAGTCTATAGTCTAGTCTATAGTCTAGTCTATAGTCT
>NW_025805043.1:0-2470 GCF_022045245.1 Lucilia cuprina
GAACTGAACTAGAACTGAACTAGAACTGAACTAGAACTAAACTAGAACTAAAATAGAACTGAGCTAGAATTATATTAATGTTTTATTATTATCCATACTTTTATTAAAAATGTTTATTTTTGTTTTTGCTGAAGCGTTCTCACGTGATCCTTGATATAATTTGAAATATCATTGCAATGAATACTATCAATAAGCGTACATGCATACATCACCTACCTTGTACACTAACATGCATAAAGTAAAATGAATACTATCATATTTAAATGTGCAGCATAAATATAAGTTGGTATTCTATTAAATACTACAGTGTCTGTACATTTATTTGTACATATTATACACATAACAACATACATATACTAACTGTTGGTTACTGTTTATTTCCTCTAGGTATTTTACCTAAATAATAAGTGTCAAAATGTATGTTTCTTTCTATATTCAAAATAAATCATATGCCAGTCTAATGTACATTTACTGTTGTTTTGCCTGGACTTTGTATAAATGAACACAAACACTTGCCTATGCATATGTCAATATGTCTGTGTATATATGTGTGTAAAATATTTCAAATTAATTGGCATTTTACTTATAAACTTATAGATATATACATACACATATTCAACAAGGAAGAGAGTATTATACAAATATGTGTCCTTTACAAGTGACATTAACATTAATTGCATTATGACATCATTTATGGGTTTCATATTTCATTTGATTTCGACCAATTCAAATTAGTACAGGACAATACAAAAACAATGACCACAACAAGTATAAAGTAACATACATACAAAACAAATAACAAATTAAAATATAAATGAATTCAAGTTTAATGAATTTAAAATTTAAATTTAAATTGTATTAATGCAATTAAATTGCTAATTAAAATTAAATTATAGCAAAAGGAGAAAAAAGTATTCGAAACAGAATCCCAGCTGTCAAACCTAGGCGACGCATGATTTTATAAAATTTTTGGGACTTTTCCAGTTCCAGTTCTAGTTTTAGTTCAGTTCTAGTTAAGTTCTAGTTCAGTTCTAGTTCAGTTCTAGTTCAGTTCTAGTTCAGTTCTAGTTCAGTTCTAGTTCAGTTCTAGTTCAGTTCTAGTTCAGTTCTAGTTCAGTTCTAGTTCAGTTCTAGTTCAGTTCTAGTTCAGTTCTAGTTCAGTTCTAGTTCAGTTCTAGTTCAGTTCTAGTTCAGTTCTAGTTCAGTTCTAGTTCAGTTCTAGTTCAGTTCTAGTTTAGTTCTAGTTGAGTTTTAGTTCAGTTCTATTTCAGATCTTGTTCAGTTCTAGTAAAAACAATCACAAATAAACTCTTTAAACATAATTCCTAATTGTTAGCAAATTGTATGCTTGTTGACAATGTTACCATGAAAAGCAGAAACAAAGAAAAAATACCAACAACACCATCACTTTATAGAAAGTTTATTAGAAAAATATTACTTTATTATAAGCCGTCACAATGACAAAAACATAAGCAAATTGCCCGAAAAAAACTCCGAAAGCCTTTTGAATAAACTAAACCCAAAACAGAGAACTGCCTCCAAAAAGAATAAAACAATGGTTTCAACTCTTTTTTTTTTTCAAAATACTTTTTTGTGCACCCAACATTTTGTGTTGACAAGTTAATGAAGTTTTTTTTCTCCATTGCGAATATTTTGTGTGTTTTCTAAGCAAACCAAAAAAAGTTAAGGCAGAGAACGTGGTAAAATTCTAAACAAAAAAATTCAAAAATTAGGAACAAAAAAACAAGCCCAGTTTTGTTTAAACAACTTGGCAGTTGTTGCTGACTACAAACAAAACTGAAAGCTACCAAGCAACACAAAAAGCTGGGCAACTTAACAGCTCTCATATTCATTAACATACAACATATATTGAGAAAGATAGTTGGGACCAACTATGGAAATTTAAGATCACAGCATACGGAAATTTTGTTACGATAGTTGTCGTCCGCATAACCATAACTGTTAACTGCCTGTCACCAAAGTCAAATTAATTTCTTAGCTTAATTTGACACTTTTAAGAATTATAATTGAGCGTATGGACCTCGACACCTTGCTCGTTAAATTATGTTAGAATTTTATTTGTAGTTGTATTATAATGGAGAAATAAATAAATCTTGGTCTCATTTTCCTCCTAAAAAATGCTCAAAATTAACGAATCACAAGGTACGCTCAACATATTTCTGTCGTATCCATAAAATCAACGATAAACACTAATATTTATGCATTACCTAACTTGCACATAGAAGTACATACTTATGTATATGTACATATATCGCACATTGGTATGCATATACAGTAATATCTTAGTGAATAAAAATAGAGCCAGAACTGAACTAGAACTGAACTAGAACTGAACTGGAAATGACCTAGAACTGAACTGGAACTGAACTAGAACTGAACTAGAACTGAACTAGAACTGAACTAGAACTGAACTAGAACTGAACTAGAACTGAACTAGAACTGAACTAGA
>NW_025805044.1:0-1783 GCF_022045245.1 Lucilia cuprina
CTGAACTAGAACTAGAACTGAACTAGAACTGAACTAGAACTGAACTAGAACTGAACTAGAACTGAACTAGAACTGAACTAGATCTGAACTAGAACTGAACTAGAACTGGACTAGAACCGAACTAGAAATGAACTAGAGTAGACTAAAGTGTAGTCTTGACTATTGACTAAACTTAACATAAGCTACAATTGACTAAACTATAAACTACACTATAGACTAGACTATACTATAGACTAGACTATAGACTGGACTAGTCTATAGTCTAGTCTATAGTCTAGTCTATAGTCTAGTCTTGACTATAGACTGGACTGTAGATTAGAATATAGACTAGTCTATAGACTAGATTGTAGACTAGCTAATGGACTATCCTGTAGACTAGACCATAGTGCTTTTAAAAATATATAGATGCTTCCATCTCTGATATACATTCTTATTAATTTTTTTGTGATTTGCAAACAACAAAAACATATCATCACTTTGTAGTACAAGCCCAAGGATTTAAAACAAATAAAAATACAAAAACAAAACAAAAAAATAATCAAGAAAATGTCATATACCGTTAAGCACCAACACTAAAACAATTGAAAAACAATTCCAATCACTACCAGCCACAACAAATCAAACCACACCAAAAAAGTATACAATACTTAATGAATATTATCAATAAACAATAACAACAATAAGTATTCTTTTACAAATATTTACAACAAATAACAAAATAAATATAAACAAAAAATTAAATAATACTTGTCGTTTATACCATAAAACATATCATTGTATCGTGTGTGTTTTTGTAACTGAACAATCATGAATTTAATGTTTCGTAAGAATTTCCGTGAAGGCGCCAGCGGTGGTAAAACCGGTGGTGGCGGTACAAAATTACAAACAAAAGCGAATCGTACAAAACGTTCACGCGATATGGGTCTCTCATCACAACCGGAGGATATACACTATAGGACTCATCTGTTCTTTTCACCCAATCGTAGCGGCTATGATGTGGGCGAAGGTAGGCGCTCACCACCACCGTCACACATACACAACCAACAACCATACACAATCACTACACAACAGTACACTTTGTGTTCTCTTTCCATTTTCTTTTCAAAATAATTTTCAATAACAAATATAGAAAAAGGAAAAAGAACACAAAAAATATACTCTGCATTTAAAAAAAATAAAAACAGAAATTATTTATTAACAAAAGACTATTTGGCCATTAACACACTCTCAAAAGCAGCAGCAAAAAGCAAAAAAAAGTAAAATTTATTAACAACAAAGCTCACAAAACTAAGACCAGTTGGGTTAAAAGGGGCTTTAGAGAAAGAAAAAAAAGAGGAAGAAAAAAGAAAAGTGTTGAGAAAAAAAGTTCCTTTTAATAACTCTTACTAAATGATGAGTTAATTGCCAGTTTTCAAAATCAGCTTAAATGTTGCTATTTATATTTGTAGCAACACAATGACAGCGTTAGACGGTTAGACCGCTAAATAGAGCGTAACGTAATGGAAAAGTGTAGAAATGCGAACAAAGTTCCTTTTGTCGGTGTTTAAAGAAATAATGAGTTTTAAACAAACAATTTTAAGCATGAGGGAAAATCAGACAATTAGAAGAGGAAAACACAATTGGGGCGAAGAGCGATGAAATGATAATAGAACTGAACTAGAACTGAACTAGAACCGAACTAGAACTGTACTAGAACTAAACTAGAACTGAACTAGAACTGAACTAGAACTGAACTAGAACTGAACTAGAACTGAACTAGAACTGAACTAGAACTGAACTAGAA
>NW_025805045.1:0-1373 GCF_022045245.1 Lucilia cuprina
ACAAATAAGTAATGATATTAAAAGTGGGTAGCATAACTGAAAAAAATAAACAATACCAGCATTCGAATGCATTGTAATTAGTATATAGTTTAAACTTTAAAGTATATAATAATTTCAATGCATTCGAATGCTGGAATTGTTAATTTTTTCAGTTATGCTACCTACTTTTGAAAAAAAATCATTGATTTAAAGTAATGTTATTAAAAGTATGTAACATAACTGAAAAAATTAATAATTCCAATATTCGAAATTATTTATTTACTATGCAATTTAAACTTTAAAGTATAGTGTACGATTTCCCAAAAAAACTGTAAAATATGTACAAAAATTAAGTAATTTGTTGATAAAATTAGCAAATATATATTGTATAGTTTTTTTGAAACTCATTGATTTATGTTTATGAAATCTTTGATTTAACGTATATTGTACGATTTCCCAAAAAACTCTAAAATAAGTACACAAATTAAGTAATTTGTTGATAAAATTAGCAAATATATCTATACGTTACAAATAATTGCAATTCAATGTTTTTTAAATCGTTTACATACATTACCCACACATTTTTTTAATTTTGATATTGCTGATATTTACATGATTATTTCGAAATGAAAAAGTTTTCTTAAAATGTACCTGATATTGTAGTTTTTTTTTTGAAATTCATTGATTTTACTATCAGTTATGTTTATGAAATCTTTGATTTAACGTATAGTGTAAGATTTCCAAAAAATTCTAAAATAAGTACAAAAATTAAGTAATTTGTTGATAAAATTAGCAATTACATTATAAAATCAAATATTTCGGAAGAAAAAAATTCTAACAAGGTACCTGATATTGCACAGTTTTTTCTGCAAATTCGAAATTTATACTTTAAGTATAGTGTATGATTTCCCAAAAAACTCTAAAATAAGTACAAAAATTAAGTAATTTGTTGATAAAATTAGCAAATATATCTATACCGCACAAATAATTGCAATTCAATGTTTGTAAATCGTTTTTCATAAATTATCCATATATTTTTTTAATTTTGATATTGTTGATATCGTTTTCCATACATTATCCATTTTATTAATTTTGATATTTACATTATAAAATCAAATATTTCGAAATAAAAAAATTCTAACAAGGTACCTGATATTGTATAGTTTTTTCTGCAAATTCGAAAATTTGTAAATACATATATCTTACTTAAATACATCATATTTTGTATGATAAAGTACATGATAAAATCAAATATTTTGAAATTAAAATTTTTGCTAAAAATATACAGTTTTTTTGAAATTCTTTGATTTTACTATCAGTTATGTTTATGAAATCTTTGATTTAACGTATAGTGTACGATTTCCCAAAAAACTCTAAAATAAGTACAAAACATA
>NW_025805046.1:0-226 GCF_022045245.1 Lucilia cuprina
GAACCTTAGATTACTGCGTTTATTAAATCTTAATGCTTTAAAATGATGCCTAAATGACTGTCATAGCATGAAAACTGTCAATGTTATTTGCAGCCATATCGGAACCTTAAAACACCGCGTTTTTAAAGCTTTGAAAATAATTATACCGATCTATCCAATTAGCCATTTTCTAAAAATATATTATGCAATAAATTATATACCAAAACAAATGGCAATTTTAATGCTT
>NW_025805046.1:455-1063 GCF_022045245.1 Lucilia cuprina
TTAAAGCTGTGAAAATAATTCTACCGATCTATCCAATTAGCCATTTTCTAAAAATATATTATGCAATAAATTATATACCAAAACAAATGGCAACTATAATGCTTTAAATTGGTGCATAAACGATTGTCCTGGCATGATAACTGTCAAAGTTATTTGCAACCATATCGGAACCTCAGATTACTGCGTTTGTTAAACATAGAACAATAATTCCACCGATCTATCAAATTGACCAATTTGTAAAAACACACATTATGCTACAAATGATATACCATATTAAAGTGCAAACATAATGCTTTAAAATGATGCCTAAATGACTGTCATAGCGTGAAAACTGTCAATGTTACTTGCAGCCATATCGGAACCTTAAAATACCGCGTTTTTAAAGCTGTGAAAATAACTCTACCGATCTATCCAATTGGGCATTTTCTAAAAATACATTATGCAACAAATTATATACCAAAACAAATGGCAACTATAATGCAATAAAAAGATATGTAAGGCACTGCTATAACATGAAAACTATAAAAGATATTTGCAACCATATCGGAGCCTTAAATTACCGCATTTCCAAACCTGTACCAATAAATATACCGATCTATCCAATTTTT
>NW_025805047.1:0-3310 GCF_022045245.1 Lucilia cuprina
GAAATTAAAATTCTCAAAATCAATTGGAATTTTCTTAATATGAATTGGAAATTCTCAAAATCAATTTGAATTTTCTAAATATCAAATGAAAATTCTCAATTTTATTTGATATTTTCTCAATTTGTACTTGAAAATCCCAATTTCATTTAGAACTTTCTCAACATGAAATGGAAATTCTTAATTTCATTTGGATTTTTCCCAATATTAATTTGAAATTCTCAATTTCATTTGGATTTTTCCCAATTTGAAATTAAAATTCACAATTTTATTCGGAATTTTCTCAATTTCATATTGAAAATCACAATTTCATTTGGAATTTTCTCAATTTAATGGGTAATGTTCTCAATTTCACTTAAAAATGGTGTAGTCTATAAATATTACTTTTTTATTATTTACTCCTTTAATATATTAATTATCACACGTCTTTATTTACTTAAACATCGTTACTCATCTTATATGTACATCCCCCCTTCATTCCTTCTCTTGTATGAAGAAATCTGCAATGGTTTCGACACTTATTATGAAAGATAAAGTGTTAAAGTGTATCGTACAAGAACAAATTTTAACGTCTCGTCTGTTTGGTTTGCCAAAGTCATTGAAAGCCTCAACACAAATATAAAATAAGTGTCACTAAAGTAGACATGTGTAGCACACAGACTCCATCGATATAGTCATCTTAAACATACATAAACAAATATACATACATAACATATCACCTACATTGCAAGCTTTAAACATCCTGTCTATTTCATACCATTCTTGACATTTTGTAAATAGATTGAGTAGAGTTTTGTACACATCCTTTTAAGAACTTACAACAATGTAAAGAAAATACTTAAACGAAAAGGTGAAAATAACTAAAATTAAAAGCCACGGAAAACGTATGAAAAATATACAATTTTATTTTTCTGTTGTTGTTATTAAATCTAATTTTTCATGCACAATATTTTCCACTTTATGCTTTACAATTCACTTTACTACAATTTGCTACCTTTTGTTTTTATTGTTGTAGTTGTTGAGGTGGTAAATGGGGTTAAAAATTTATCTTTTCATATGTCATGATTCCATTTTTATGTTTTATTCCTCTGTAATAAAATTCAACTTTTAACAGAAAACACCACCCCCTCCCCCCCTAAAACAGATGAGAACATTTGGGGAATTTGTTTGTGTCTGAATATTTTTTATATTTTAACGGTGTGTTAGCAAATTTCATTTTATTAAGTTTATTATTGTTGTTAGGAATATTTTATTTTTGTGGATTTTTGTCTTATAAACAAATGAAAATGTTTTCATTTTGTTTGTTTGTTCAAGAAAAGACTTCCTGTTTTAAGGAAACTTGCTTGTACTTAAATCGCATATAAATCATTAGGTTTGTGGGACATAAACACGTATTAAGGTTATGTACAATTGATGTTGCTAATAAAATTTTACTTCAACATAAATATTTTTTTAAGGATTTTTATTACAATTCCTAAATGATTTAACCAGCTTAATGTAATTTTCAAATTTTTATATAATTGTTTATGTTTTTGGGGGTAAAAAATGTAGCTAATTATTTATTTAGAGGTCAGGAAAATTTAAAGTCCAATACGAATTATAATACATTCACGTGTAAATATGTATACATTTCCTGGTACGTAATTCGCTAGTAGATTTATCTACGAATAATCCAAGTTCTAGATTTTTAATAGTTTAATTTTAATTCAGTTCTAGTTCAATTCTAATTCAGTTCTAGTTCAGTTCAAGTTCAGTTCAGTTCAGTTCTAGTTCAGTTCTAGTTCAGTTCTAGTTCAGTTCTAGTTCAGTTCTAGTTCAGTTCTAGTTCAGTTCTAGTTCAGTTCTAGTTCAGTTCTAGTTCAGTTCTAGTTCAGTTCTAGTTCAGTTCTAGTTCAGTTCTAGTTCAGTTCTAGTTCAGTTCTAGTTCAGTTCTAGTTCAGTTCTAGTTCAGTTCTAGTTCAGTTCTAGTTCAGTTCTAGTTCAGTTCTAGTTCAGTTCTAGTTCAGTTCTAGTTCAGTTCTAGTTCAGTTCTAGTTCAGTTTTAGTTCAGTTCTTGTTCAGTTTTAGGTTAGTTCTAGTTCAGTTCTAGTTCAGTTCTAGTTTAGTTTTAGTTCTAGTTCTGTACTTTTAAGTTCATGACACTTCTAGATTTTTGTATTCCCCAATTTAAAATAATTTTTTTGAGTCTGTCTAATATTCTTACATTTATTTTGTATTTATATACCTTTGCTTTCATTCATTCATTCACTTTCTTATTTCTTTAAGCTATTTTATGATGATACAGGTACTTTTCAACAAGACTATTGTTATTTTTCTTTTCGGTAGGCTTAATATACTTGTAAAATGTACTCCTATTATTACGTTGTCCTTTTATTTTTTTATTATATAGATTTATTATATTACTTTTGTCTTCTACAAAAAATAAATAAGAAAATAAAACGAAATTGTTTTGTTCTCCCAAATTATTTTCTTTTTCATTTTTTTTGTCCAAGCGTTTATAAAAAAAAACAGATTGACATTTAATAGTTCTATTTTTATAAACTAAAACATTGTTGTATGTTTCTAAGTTTGTTTAAAAGTTGACCAAAGTTTCAAGTTTTTAAGTTTATGGTTTGTCTTTAAAAAAAGCGACATTTTATACTTTTAGACAGTTGGGGTTTTTTTAGTTAATACATAGGGGTATTTGTAAAATACACACATTCATGCCTTTGTAGTAAATATCAGTGATCAGAGCAAATGGTACATGGAGAAGAAATTACAGAACTATATAACAAGTTCTCTCTCATACTCTTTTGTTTTTATGAATTTAAATTTTTCCTGCTTTTTCGCTTGCAGCAGCTTATTTCGGCCCTTGTCCCTCTAACTGCTGGCCACTGGTTTATATACTGGTATATTATCTTTGTATAATATTTCTCACCAATTCTATATTGTTTGTAAACAAAGGATAGAAGTAAAAAAATTTACTCAAATTTTAAGTAGTAATGAACCTTATCATCTTAAGAGTAATATCTATCCAACAAATTTAGATGGAACAAAGTTTGGGTTGTGAGATGAAGTAGAAAATTGCTGATTTCTTTTTTTAACATTTATATTATATTTTCGGTATAAAAAACGAGTTAAAAATTTTGTTAAATTCTAAAGAATTTTATGATTCATGAACTAAGAATAATATTTGGCAACTGTGTATATTGCATAACAAGATACACTGTTCAGTTCAGTTCTGTTCAGTTCTGTTCAGTTCTGTTCAGTTCTGTTCAGTTCTGTTCAGTTCTGTTCAGTTCTGTTCAGTTCTGTTCAGTTCTGTTCAGTTCTG
>NW_025805048.1:0-1048 GCF_022045245.1 Lucilia cuprina
TACATATTCCAGGAAATTTGGTTTTTTGTTAATAACTTCCGTCGTAATGCAGATATCTTCACAAAATTTTATAAAATTAAATTTTATGACAATAGAATTTATTCAGAGAAAAAACTTTTTGGATGGGTCCATAATTGGTCATAGCTCCCATACAAGGTCCCCTCACGAAAATCACTTAAACGCGCATAACTCATTACTAAATAAAGATATCGATATAAAATTTGGTACTAGTATTGCTCTTATATACAGAAATATTACAATGAAAGCTTTTTTTGATCGGTCCATATTTGGTCATAGCTCTCATACAAGGTCCCCTTCCGAAAATCACTTAAACGCGCATAACTCATTACTAAATTAAGATATCGATATAAAATTTGTTACAAGTATTGCTCTTATATCCAGATATAATACAATTGAAGAGTTTTTTGATCGGTCCATATTTGGTCATAGCTCCCATACAAGGTCCCCTCCTACATATCCTCTATCACTACTGATGGTGGTAGAGGGTATAAAAAAATAAACAACAATCACCAGAACTTGCACATATTTTTAATTTTCTCAACGAATTAAAAGTTATTTCTAGAATTTGTATGAAAACTTTGAATTTTAAAAATTGTATAATTATTAGAAATTCAACTGTTTAGTATAGTAAATTGAAAGATTTTGTAAATTTCACTATTTAGTTTATTTTCTTGATAAATTCTTTGAAAATGTAGGAAAAATATAAAAAAATAAAGATTTCGCAAAAATGAAACTGGCTTTTGGCCTATTTACATTTTTTGTGAAATCTTGAATTTTTATAAATCTTTTGAATTTTAAACATTTTCTAATTTGTAGAAATTCTACTTTTAGCATATTGAAAGATTTTGTAAAATTCAACTGTTTATTAAATTGGATTTCGCAAAATAAAGCTGGCATTTTTGACTTATCTACAGTATTTGTGAAATCTAAAAACGTCGTTAAGAAAATTGAAAAAAAAAAAAAATAAATAAACAACAATCACCAAAACTTGCACATATTTTTAATATTCTCAACGAATTAAAAGTTA
>NW_025805049.1:0-1101 GCF_022045245.1 Lucilia cuprina
TCATTTATGCATCATTTTAAAGCATTATGATTGCACTTTAATTGGTATATTATTTGTGGCATAATGTGTTCTTCTAAAAAATGGTCAATTTGAAGGATCGGTAGAATTGTTGTTCTATGTTTAAAAACACTGTGATTTGAGATTCCGATATGGTTGCAAATAACATTGACAGTTTTCACGCTATGACAGTCATTTAGGCATCATTTTAAAGCATTATGATTGCACTTTAATATGGTATATCATTTGTGGCATAATGTGTGTTTTTAAAATTGGTCAATTTGATAGATCGGTAGAATTATTGTTCTATGTTTAATAAACGCAGTAATCTGAGGTTCCGATATGGTTGCAATTAACTTTGACAGTTTACACGCTATGACAGTCATTTATGCATCATTTTAAATTATTATGATTGCACTGTAATTGGTATATTATTTGTGGCATAATGTGTTCTTCTAAAAAATGGTCAATTTGAAGGATCGGTAGAATTGTTGTTCTATGTTTAAAAACACTGTGATTTGAGATTCCGATATGGTTGCAATTAACTTTGGCAGTTTTCGAGCTAGGACAGTCGTTTATGCACCATTTTAAAGCATTAAAATTGCCATTTGTTTTGGTATATTATTTATTGCATAATGTATTTTTAGAAAATTGCCAATTGGATAGATCGGTAGAATTATTTTCCCAGGTTTAAAAAGGCGGTAATTTGAAGTTCCGATATAACTGCAAATAACATTGACAGTTTTCACGCTATGACAGTCATTTAGGCATCATTTTAAAGCGTTATGATTGCACTTTAATTTGGTATATCATTTGTGGCATAATGTGTTCGTCTAAAAAATTGTCAATTTAAAGGATCGGTAGAATTGTTGTTCTATGTTAAAAACACTGTGATTTGAGGTTCCGATATGATTGCAAATAACATTGACAGTTTTCACGCTATGACAGTCATTAAGGCATCATTTTAAACCATTAAAGTTGCACTTTGTTTTGGTATACAATTTGTGGCATAATGAATTTTTACAAAAATTGGATATATCGGTATATTTATTGGTACAGGTTTGGAAATGCGGTAATTTAAGGCTCCGATATGGTTGCAAATAT
>NW_025805050.1:0-1196 GCF_022045245.1 Lucilia cuprina
ATTTGTGGCATAATGAATTTTTAAAAAAATTGGATAGATCGGTATATTTATTGGTACCGGTTTGAAAATGCGGTAATTTAAGGCTCCGATATGGTTTCAAATATCTTTTTTAGTTTTCATGTTATAGCAGTGGTTTATATATCTTTTTATTGCATTATAGTTGCCATTTGTTTTGGTATATAATTTATTGCATAATATATTTTTAGAAAATGGCTAATTGGATAGATCGGTAGAATTATTTTCACAGCTTTAAAAACACGGTATTTTAAGGCTCCGATATGGCTGCAAATAACATTGACAGTTTTCACGCTATGACAGTCATTTAGGCATCATTTTAAAGCATTATGATTGAACTTTAATATGGTATATCATTTGTGGCATAATGTGTTCGTCAAAAAAATGGTCAATTTGAAAGGTCGGTAGAATTGTTGTTCTATGTTTAAAAATACTGTGATTTGAGGTTCCGATATGGTTGCAAATAACTTTGACAGTTTTTATGCCATAACAATCGTTTATGCATCATTTTAAAGCATTACAGTTGCACTTTGTTTTGGTGTATAATTTGTGGCATAATGAATTTTTACAAAAATTGGATAGATCGGTATATTTATTGGTACAGGTTTGGAAATGCGGTAATTTAAGGCTCCGATATGGTTGCAAATATCTGTTATAGTTTTCATGTTATAGCAGTGGTTTATATATCTTTTTATTGCATTATAGTTGCCATTTGTTTTGGTATATAATTTATTGCGTAATATATTTTTAGAAAATGGCTAATTGGATAGATCGGTAGAATTATTTTCACAGCTTTAAAAACGCGGTATTTTAAGGTTCCGATATGGCTGCAAATAACATTGGCAGTTTTCACGCTATGACAGTCATTTATGAATCATTTTAAAGCATTATGATTGCACTTCAATATGGTATAGCATTTGTAGCATAATGTGTTTTTACAAATTGGTCAATTTGAAGGATCGGTAGAATTATTGTTCTATGTTTAATAAACGCAGTAATTGAGGTTCCGATATGGTTGCAATTAACTTTGGCAGTTTTCGTGCTAGGACATTCGATTATGCACCATTTGAAAGCATTAAAATTGCCATTTGTTTTGGTATATAATTTATTGCATAATGTATTTTTAGAAAATGGCCAATTGGATAGATCGGTAGAATTATTTCCCAGGTTTAAAAAGGCGG
>NW_025805051.1:0-3184 GCF_022045245.1 Lucilia cuprina
TATAGTCAAGACTATAGACTATTCTATAGTCAAGATTATAGACTATTCTATAGTCAAGACAATAGAATAGACTATAGTCAAGACTATAGACTATTCTATAGCCAAGACTATAGACTATTCTATAATCAAGACTATAGACTAGTCTATAGTCAAGTATATAGGCTATTCTATAGTCAAGACTATAGACTATTCTATAGTTAAAACTATATACTATTCTATAATCAAGACTGTTGACTATTCCATAGTCAAGACTATAGACTTTTCTATAGTCAAGACTATTATATGGTCTAGACTATAGACTATTATATGGTCTAGGCTATAGACTATTATATAGTCAAGTCTATAGACTATTATATAGACAAAACTTTAAACTATTTCTGGTCAAGTTAATAGTCTGGTTAAAACTATAGACTATTTTATAGTCAAAACTATTCAGTATTCAAAACTAAAGACTATACTTTAGTCAAAAGTGTAGACTGTTCCAGAATTGAAATAAGCATGCATTCTTCAGTCAGTGCTGTAGACTGTGCTTAAATTGAGATAAGCAAGCTTGCATTAGTTGATAATGTAAACTAATCCATACAGTAGATTATCAGAATCATAGATTTATAGAATTTTGTTTATTTATTCCATAGCATAGAATTGTGTAAAAATGTTTCTAAAATTAATGTAAAATTTTTTATAAAGTATTAAGAGGTACTTATAAAATTCATATTATATTTATTTTTGTATCTACAATACTTTAGTTGAAGAATAAATACTTTATAATAACTTCTTAAAATTTAGTACATATAAAAAAATATAAATAGCCTTAAAAATATTCGAAGTTTTAGCAAGTTAAGATACATTAAGCCTACGATAAGAAAAAGACACGTGTTGGATATAAAGAAAAAGGTATTATGAATAAACATGTAAACATTTAAGTATTATGTTTGAAAGTATGACAACAAGTACTTAAATAAACTTGAAAATATTAGCATACTTGACATAGAGATTATTTTGAAAAAAAAAAGAAAAAAAAATTAGAGAAATAAATTTATTTAAACTGTCTTTAAAAGAAGAACTTTTTATTACGAGTACCCTAATGTTTATTATATGCAATTTAGTTATTTGTATTTATGTGTTTTAGATTTTTTTTAACTCTCAGAAATTGCATTTCCTGTTTCCGTTGCCCAATATATATAAAGTTTAAAATTTTGTTACAGAAATATATATAACTATGAGTTGTGTTACCTTGGAAATAGTTGTTAAGAAATAAATACATACATCCTTTAACTTAAAACCAAATTAAAAGTTTATATTGTAAATACTGCAACAGGAAATGACAACCACCCTTAAGCAGTTGAAAATTAAAAAAATACTTTGATACAAAACAATATTTTTCAATTGAATTTTTTTGAGAGAAAAGTTTTTCGGTTTTGTTTCCCTCTGTAGTGTTACTTCAACTAAAATCTTTGTAAAGGAGTAAAAAATAAATTAAAAATTGTATAAATATATACTTATATAGTGATTGCATTGAAATACAGGAAGTGTCATTAAATGGAATGTATTAAACTTGGAAGAAAAGTGTTTGTTAATGGCATTAAACTGTTTTTTATAATTGCACAGAAAAAGTAACATTTAAATTTTTTTAAGACTTATATATTATTGGTTCGGAAATGTGGATTAATAAAGGATAAATATTTTTAAATTTTCTTTTGAATACTTCATAAAATTTCAGTGGGAAACTTTAAGTTTTTTCTCTTATTTTTTCCATAAAAATCAAACAAAGAGATTTAGTTAGAATAAACATTTAGGCAACAAAGAGATAGACAAACAGATAAACAGACAGACATACGGATAGACAGACAGGCTGATAGACAGATAGACAGACAGACAGACAGACAGACAGACGGATAGACAGACAGACAGACAGACAGACAGACAGACAGACAGACAGACAGACAAACAGACAGACAAACAGACAAACTGACAAACTGACAAACAGACAGACAGACAGACAGACAGACAAACAGACAAACAGACAAACAGACAGACAGACAGACAGACAGACAGACAGACAAACAGACAAACAGACAAACAGACAAACAAACAAACAAACAAACAAACAAATAGACAAACAGACAGAAAAACAGACAGACAGACAGACAGACAAACAGACAGACATTCGAATCCACTGCCTATTAAGATCCAGAGTACATATAGATTTACCTTTCAGGGCAAAGTATTCTAAGTGAATATATTTTTCAATTAAAGTCCAAATTTAAAACAAACACCTTTCAGCTTAACAGTACTTTTGATTAACTCAAGAACTCAAGGTTACGTTTCACACGTAAACAAAGAGTTGTTCATTATAATTTTATTGTTCTGTTTAATAAAGCCAATGTTCTTTTCCTTTGTATTAATAGAAAAAAGAAGAACGTATTATGATTAAGCAGGTATGCCTTTGACTTATATTGTTTGTAGATATTAAGAGGAATTCAAAATTTCTACCAAATTAAATAGAAAATAATGAAATACAAAACAACTTCATAATGGTCCAATAATTTTTATGGTTTAACTAGTAATAAAGGAATTGAGAAACACATTTAACAATTAATATTAATTCACCTTGTTTTACCAAAATCTAAAGAGTCTATAGTAACTAAAGGTGCAAGTATTCAGTCAATTGTAAAGCCCCAACAAAGTACTTCAAACAAAAACGAACTACTAACAAACCGTAAATAAACCATAATGATTACCAAACACCTACATACATATGTAGGTGGGCTGCCTACCATGCTTATGTGATGATATTTGTAAGGTATACAAATATTGGTCCTAATTTCGGTCCATTCCCTGCGGGGGAATGTTACCCTGATGAAGGACCACATCTTAGTGTTACTGCAACCGAGGATAAAAAGAGGCGCTACCAGTACTTCTAACCTGCTGTAGCAATGAAGCAATTCTGTTATTCCTCGGAATGTTATACCATGGAGTAGAACCTGAGAAAGACACAATTGGGTATCACTGGTGGCCAGTTTCCCGCGGGACTACTAACTATGTAACTAAATAACTAAGTAACTAAATAAATAAATAAATAACTAAATAACTGAATAACTAAATAACTAAATAACTAAATAACTAAATAACTAAATAACTAAATAACTAAATAACTAAATAACTAAATAACTAAATAACTAAA
>NW_025805052.1:0-1118 GCF_022045245.1 Lucilia cuprina
CGATTCATAATCACACCTGTCTGTTTTTTCCATATGACATAACCTATAAATGTAATCAAAGTTGTCTTTTTAATGTGTAAAAATTGATAAAATAATAAATTTGTTTATTTAAACTTAAAAATACTTACTTTTTCATGTTCTTTATTCATTTTCTTAAATTGTATTTCAAAAAACAGCAGTTTTGTTTATGTTTGTCACACGCTCTAATCGAAATATTTACATATATATTTCCACATGTGTTTTTCATATGGACATTTCCATCAAAAAGTCCACCGTGGCTCAAAAACTAAAAGTCATCAAAAATAAAATTTCAACTTCTATTATTATAGATAAAGATTCAAATTTTATTAAATTAAAGACCCCAAAAAACAGCTGTTTTGTTTATGTTTGTCACACGAAAGTAGAGCACGCTCTAATCGAAATATTTACATATATATTTCCACATGTGTTTTTCATATGGACATTTCCACCAAAAAGTCCACCGTGGCTCAAAAACTAAAAGTCATCAAAAATAAAATTTCAACTTCCATTATTATAGATAAAGATTCAAATTTTATTAAATTAAAGACCCCAAAGCCTTCCTTAACCACTATGATGAAAAATCGGAATTAAAAGTTACAATAATATTTCAGGCATATTTTTGCACCTTTAGTAGCATTTGCTTTTAATAGTTTTTATTATTTTAAAGGCTAATATTTAAATGGACTTTTATCAGAAAACATTTATTGAAATAATAGTTATCTTAAAACATACAAATATAAAAAGATAAAGATTTTAAAATTTAAAATTTTCGGTTTTCTTTCATAGACTTTTAAATGTTACGTTCGTCACGTTGAAACAGGATTTATCCCGATAACAAACTTTGAATCTAAATCAAAACTTTGAATCTTAATCAAGTTTAGTATATAGAATTCAATTTAAAAGAAAAAAAATAATTCTAAGGGGGGTTATTTTTTATAGAATTTCAAAGTCTGTCATGTCACATTACATAAATTTTCTAAAGTGCAACCTTAGGTTAGGTTAGGTTGATAGGAGGATGTATACTACATCAAATCCGAAGAAATACACCTAGGCCACTATCGGGCCTGTTGTGCGCTCCTTATCATGAAAAAAAAACG
>NW_025805053.1:0-1703 GCF_022045245.1 Lucilia cuprina
AGTTAGTTAGTTAGTTAGTTAGTTAGTTAGTTAGTTAGTTAGTTAGATAGTTATTTAGTTAGTTATTTAGTTAGTTAGTAGAAAGAAAACAAGGAAACAAAAAAAAAGAAGTGCAGTTAAAGGGTTAAAAAAGTACTTAATTGTAAGGTAATTACTTTGTTCATTAGACAATCCTGGGAGTTGTAAAATTTTATTTAAATTTACAAAAGTTTTTGACGACCTTATAAAGAAAATTTCTGCTTAAAATAACTTCTAAATTACTTTATTATAAAAATAGCAATTTATTTATAATTTTTCCTTAAAAACCCTTCACCTGTTGGCTTATTAAACAACGACAAAATAGCCTTAACTTTACAACCTTTTATAAGATTTTCCTTACTAATGTTTTACTGAAAATCTAAACCCCATCTTTACCCCCTAACCCCTCTTCTGGATTAGAAAATCTTTTCTTTAAATGATTTATTACTTCTCACCCAAACCCCCTCGAAAAAAATGCAAATTTGTTAACCCCTTTATTAAACAAACAAAATATTTGTCATAACATTTTTACCTTAACACCAAACCATAAAAATTCAAGGTATTCTAGATGAAAAAAGTAAAATAAACAAAAACAAAAATATACAACATTATTTATGACAATGTTTATAATTTGTTTTATAAAATAAAGCAAAAGAAAAGTATTTAAACATTTTCTTTCTAACCTCACCCTTCTCCCCTTAATACAGCAAATAATAAAATAAACAAAAAATGTTTTTATCTGCTGAAAATTTTTTTACTAAAAAATGTTTAAAATTTTTAGTAAACATTAGTCATCCAAAAAGACAAAAAATCATTTCTTTCCTTTTAACACATTCATAAAGATTTTTTTCTCACATTTCTTACACAGATGAGTTACGTTTTCAATAGGGGTAATCATTCACATAAATGTTTTTATTGAGGGGTAAAATTTAAGAAAATTTCGTAACTTCAAATTTTTTGAGATTTTTATGGTCATCATATAAACTATTGATAAATCTTTGAGAGCATTTTTATAGCTAATAAAGAGGGGGAATTAAAATGACTATAAGTAGGTTTAAATGGTGGCTGAACAGGTTAAATATACATGTGATTGCTTAAGAGGATTTATTTCAAAAGCTTTGAAGATTTCGTTAAAGTCAATAAAAATTATAACAAATTTATAAACAAAATACAAATATAATAAAAATAATGCACTAGAGCTGAAGTTAAACTAAACTAGAACTGAATTTGAACTGAAACTGAACTAGAACTGAACTAGAATTGAACTAAAACTGAACTAGAACTAAACTAGAACTGAACTAGAACAGAACTAGAACAGAACTAGAACAGAACTAGAACAGAACTAGAACAGAACTAGAACAGAACTAGAACAGAACTAGAACAGAACTAGAACAGAACTAGAACAGAACTAGAACAGAACTAGAACAAAACTAGAACAGAACTAGAACAGAACTAGAACAGAACTAGAACAAAACTAGAACAGAACTAGAACAGAACTAGAACAGAACTAGAACAGAACTAGAACAGAACTAGAACAGAACTAGAACAGAACTAGAACTGAACTAGAATTTAACTAAAACTGAACTAGAACTAAACTAGAACTGAACTAGAACTGAACAAGAACTGAACTAGAACTGAACTAGAACTGAACTAGAACTGAACTAGAACTGAACTAGAACTGAACT
>NW_025805054.1:0-2064 GCF_022045245.1 Lucilia cuprina
AGACTAGACTATAGACTAGACTATAGACTAGACTATAGACTAGACTATAGACTAGACTATAGACTAGACTATAGACTAGACTATAGACTAGACTATAGACTAGAGAATTGTCAGATATCATTGTTTCTTTTTCTTCCAATTTAGCTTTTAACAAATAAAAATGTACAAAATACAAATAAAAATGCAGTTGACATAGAGTCTAAATATTCACAGTTTAAAATAAGGTACAATTCTTATAATAATTGGATTTTAAATGTTTCCTCTACTTTATTCTGTTGATGATTAAAACAAGAACCATTAAGTCCATTTTTCAGTAATTTTTCATTCTTGGTCAATTTGTTATTCCTCTAGCAATTTGGGACAGTTTTATTATACTCAAATATGTACAAAAAAAGGGAATAAATTTAAATATGTAAATGCAAAGAGAAATAAACATTTAATAAAACAAAAGGTAAGCACGCATTCATAACATAACCATAACCCAGCAAACCAAAATTAAAAACAATTAAAAACATATTAGCAATTTCATTGAAATATTTTCGGATATATATACTAAAACCAACCAACGATAAGTATCTCCTTTTAAGGTCTCTCTTATATCCATGAGAACTTAAAGTATTTGGTTAAACATCATATACATGAGAAATTCTGGTAAACTATATCTTTTAATATAAAGCATTATGACATCTGTCAAAATTGACAGAAATTTATCTTTTCTAAGGAACACTACATAATCGGTACAGTTCGTATGACTTAAAATTAATGTATTTAACAGAAGAACTTAATGCCTAAGTTCTCTTTTCAACTTTAAATGCTTGCTGGGTATTAAGTCAACAATAGAGCATCATCTTTTTGACAAAGTGTCATTGTAAAACAATTATGTAAAGTGACACTAGAGATTAAAAATAAAAAAATCACTTACAAAATGACAACTATTTTGTGTACTTGCATGCTGCAGCCAGTTTTTGTAAGGATGCCAATTTGAAATCGGAAATTTAAAAATGTCCTAGAGAAATACCAGAATCTTGCAAGTTATTCCGATTACTTGGAAATTAAGATTAAGTTTTATATTCTAAATTTAAATATGGTCTATTGTCTACACTATCGTCTGGTTTATGGTCCAGACTTCAGACTGGTATATAGTTTAGACTTCAGACCGATTTATAGGCTAGACCTCTGGTCTACTTTCTATTTTGCTTCTATTTTGTAGACTATGGTCAGTTTGGTCTGTAGTCTAGAAATATGCTCTATAGACTAGATTATACTATTATTATCTATAACTTATACTAAAGTCTGTTAATCTATAGTACAACATTTTAATTTGATGGTATTTGTTCCAAAACTAACTCAATTCTAAAAAAAATCCCGCTATTATTTTTGATAAATCGCCAGATTTGGAGATTCCCAGTCCCATTTATACGTTTTTTTTTAGAATAGAGATTTCGTGATTGGCATCCCAAATGTTTTCACAGATTAAAAGACAACAAAAAAAGTGTCGTTGCACTTATACAAGAAGAAAAAAAAAAACGAAACGTTTTAAAGAAATGGAATAAAAAATAAATAAACTACAAAAGCAACATGTTTATGCAAATAATGTTTTGTTTATAAAGTGTTACTGTTTTTGCTACTTCTGTTCTTTTAATTTTTTTTTTGTGATTCGTTTGGGTGGAAAATTGTTCAAAGTGTTAAGAATATCAACAGCTACAATGGCACCAACAACTCATTATTTCCTCATTTAAATGCAAAAAGCGTTAAAAGGTAAGTGCTTATAATTATTATACATTTAATTCGAAATTTAAAAGTTGCGAAGAACGCTTTTTAGCATGAGACATTTAGGACATTGTGAGATAAAACTAGATTTGGCGGTAATAATTGTTACGTAGCAGAGATTTAATTAGTTTTAAATTTTAGTGAAAGAACAAGTGATAGGTAATTACAGACTAGAGTAGACTAGACTGGACTAGACTATAGACTAGACTATAGACTAGACTATAGACTAGACTATAGACTAGACTAGACTATAGACTAGACTATAGACTAGACTATAGACTAGACTATAGACTA
>NW_025805055.1:0-1842 GCF_022045245.1 Lucilia cuprina
ATAGACTAGACTATAGACTAGACTATAGACTAGACTATAGACTAGACTATAGACTAGACTATAGACTAGACTATAGACTAGACTATAGATTAGACTATAGACTAGACTATAGATTAGACTATAGACTAGACTATAGACAACACTATAGACTAGAATATAGATTAGACTACACTATAGACTTTCTTTTCTGTGAAAGTATTTTCTGTGTTGGTCTTGGTTTATTAAAGATTTAAATTGAATATTTTCTTAAAGTTATAGTTTAATCCAATAAAGCCACAAACCATTTTAATTACAAATGCTACAAATTCAATAATTTAAAGAGATTTCAATACCAACACAATATACCTCACCCTCCACCAAATGTTTAGCGAAATTTTTCCTCTCCATCCACAAATTCATACAAATATAAAGATATAAAACATAAAAATACCCTAAAATGCGTTAATTCCAATTTACTAATTAAACTCACAAATACTCTCAGTGTTGAATTCGTCTCGAAACGGAAATGAAATGAAGAAAAGACGAAAATATTCAGAGGAAATCACAGTCAGTCAGTGTTAGAGCAATAACAACAAAAAACAACGGCGAGAATCATTCACACTCAATGATTTGTTTCATTATTGTCCTTCGTGCTTAATTCAGTTCTTTTACTTACAAGAAATTTTCATTAACAATAAAAACAAAAAAAATTAAAACGACATTTGCCGCGACACAACTTTGGTACAACAAAAACAAGAGCAAGCCAATGGCCATTGAATCATAAATACTCCGCGTACTATTGTTAAAGGGGCGAAGAAGGTACCGGGGTTAGATGTTTGGAACAACAGCTAATTTTAATTTTTTTTCTAGTTTTATACGCACCAGATTTTAATTGCCAACAATTGTTGTTGTTGTTTTTCTTTCTTTTCTCTTGGTATCATCTCTAAACAACTCTGGCAAGAGGACAGATTTGCTTTTATCCTGTTTTAGACTTATAGTTATTGGGCTTTTTGCCCCTAAACAAATTTATGACAAACACATTGAAAATAACAGTTTGGAATATTTGTGCTTAATTTCCTCATTGGAAAATGGTTTTTCACAATTTACAACTTACAGCACAGCCGGTACTTGAAAGTGAACATTTATTTTCGTAATATTAATAATTACTTATGATTTCGATTTTTATGGCCTTATGAAAAATACTTTCATACTGATAATTATTTGTTTCGTCTTTGAAAAGGGTGCTTCTTTTTTCATTTACTTTTAATGGTACTAGACATTAAATTATTCTCGTAACGCCTTTAAGCAGTCTTTATCGTTTAAATTATCATTTTGTCGCAAAACCATAAAAATTAAAGCTAATAAAATATTTAATAATTTTTCAGCGGCATCTTTGGTGGTAAAGGAATTTTTCAGTCATAAGTTTTGCAGGGAATAATTTAAATTTGTTTGTTTGGTGGTTAAAGAAAAGGGGTTAAAAATATTCATTTAATTTGAAATTTTAAATTTGGATTTTAAATTTATTTACTTTATGTTTAATTTAAATTCCCGCTTTAAACAAATTCCAATAACCAGAAACTTTTTGCAATTAACAGTAAAAATGTTCAGGCCTGCTCGTCTAAGTCTTTAAGAATGATTGTGGATTTATTCAAGTGTCTAGCCGAAAAGGTGCTCTATATTGAAATATCTTCCGAAGTATATACATTATGTCACTAAAGTGAACTAACTAACTAACTAAATAACTAACTTACTAATTAACTAACTAACTAACTAACTAACTAACTAACTAACTAACTAACTAACTAACTAACTAACTAACTAACTAACTTACTAACTAACTAACTAACTAACTAACTAACTAAC
>NW_025805056.1:0-1830 GCF_022045245.1 Lucilia cuprina
TCAGTTCAGTTCTGTTCAGTTCTGTTCAGTTCTGTTCAGTTCTGTTCAGTTCTGTTCAGTTCTGTTCAGTTCAGTTCTGTTCAGTTCTGTTCAGTTCTGTTCAGTTCTATTCAGTTCAGTTCAGTTCAGTTCAGTTCTGCTCCAGTTTAGTTTCATTACTGCAGCAATTTTTTATTTGTTTTACATCTTTTTTTTCAAAAAATACTGAAATTGTTTGTAGGGTTAATGTTGTCTGTGGTATTCTTTGTTCACAATATTCAGTTTATTTTCCATCTAAAAGGAATGGAGAAAGTGCTAAAACCTAGTGTATGGAAAAGTATTGATTGTGGACAAGTAAAAGTTTTTAATTGAAATTAAATATTTAATCTAGTTTTGTTAAATGTGTAAATATTTTTTCGTCTGCAAAAAGGCAACGATTTCAGTTTTACCATAGAGTTCATTTAATTTCATTACAATAGCTAATAAAAAAACTTAAAGCAAGAATAAGTATTTTAATAAAATTTAAATTAAATATTGAAAAGATACATTTAGTTTAATTGAATTGTTTATTATTTTATAAGGAGAACAATTGAAAAGAGTTTAGAAAATAAATGTTTAATTTTATTGTAAGAAAACTTTTTGAAATATAATAAATTCAAAAGGTGAGAGAAAGAAATTTATAGAAAAAGTTTATGAGAGGACGATGTTGGTTTAAGAAAGGAATGGCAGTGATCTTAGGATGAAATTCTTTGCCAGCTCACAGTTCGATTTTTATGAGTTCCATTGGTTTTGTGCCTTTACTTATTGGTTGTTGCTGTTAAAAAAATTTCATGTTGCTTTAACTTAAAATTTCCATAATTTTGTTTTCATTCAATACTTTAATCATGTGTGTATTTAACTTTAATTCCCTTTTGTGGCCTAAACTTCACTTTCATCCTTCAACTGATTGCCTGTCAGAGCGTAGAGGATATTTGAAAAATAAAATAATGGCTTTTTTTAAATTGTCTGTTCGAAAGAAAAAAAAACCCAAATCAAAAATGTGTCACGTAAGTGGAGTCGCATGGTTTATGACAATAGCAAATCGAAGATAATGATGATGGATATAAAAACAGTTAATCAGGCGAAAAAGGAAAATGGAAATGAATTTATAAATTTCATATTCAAACTTAAATCTATATTTGTGTTATGAACCATAAATGTAAAAGCAAAATGTAAATTGAGTTTTAAAAGCATTTTATTGTTGCTAACTGCTGCAACTTAACTATTGTTGAAAGTGCTGTGTTTTTTAGTTGATAAATGTTTTCAAGATTAAACTCTGACATGAAATGCAATAAATAATTTAATAATTTAATTAATAAATTAAAGAGTGTAGAAGGGAAATAATATTCGCTTTAGTATACTTTATCTTTAAAATAAATCTTATTAAATTTTCTAAAAATATTTGTAAAAAACCAAAATATCTTCAATAAAAATTGACATTTCTTCATTAAGAAAATGAAAATTTATATGTTTTCCAAAATAAGGTTCTAAACACATAAATGTTGAAAAGGAAAACTTACCTACAACTAATTCTTTTATTAAGGATAAGTCAATATAAATGAAATTAATTAAATTTAAGACTTTAATAAGAAACAAATAATTTTAGATAAGAAGGTAGAAGACAGGAATCATCAAGGAGATTTACTCATCCTCATATATTTCTATTTTAATGAGAAAATGAGTTATAGATTTCAAAAGTTATACAGTTAAAAAGTTATAAAGTTATAAAGTTATAAAGTTATAAAGTTATAAAGTTATAAAGTTATAAAGTTATAAAGTTATAAAGTTATAAAGTTATAAAGTTATAAAGTT
>NW_025805057.1:0-1127 GCF_022045245.1 Lucilia cuprina
CTAGAACAGAACTAGAACAGAACTAGAACAGAACTAGAACAGAACTAGAACAGAACTAGAACAGAACTAGAACAGAACTAGAACAGAACTAGAATTGAACTAGAACTAGAACAGTTGGAGACAAATGGGTCAAAATTCTGTCATTATCTTTGCCTTTGAAAATCGACATATTACTACAACCAGACTTACACCTACTAACACATAAAAATAATTAAAGATTGATATGAAAAAGTTACAAGAAAATTAAAAAAAGCAAATTTAGTTAAAATGTAATTATGTATTTGAAACATCAAGGCACTTAACTTAACAGCCATATAACATTTAATTTGTCATTAGCTACTCATCAACCTAACTAAACATCAGCTTTCTATGTAGTAAAACCCCTCCTTCAAAAAAACATTCTGCTACCACAAATTCAATTTCTATTTAACACATAAAACCAATTGATATTTTGCAAGTCACACAAATACAATTATGGTTTAAATATGTGCGTTAGAAAAGGAAGTGGGGAGTGAGATTATGCGTAAATTGAAACAACAAAAACTCCCTCAGGTTCTATTATTAATGCGCCTGAATGAATTTATTGTTTGTAAAACCTCTAGCACGGTAAACAATTGTTTCGTAAGACCTGTAGACAGACAGTCAGATATTGAACGCTTTTATCTTTGAGCAAAAAAAACATTGTACGTTTTGCAAATGAAAAGTGTGAGAAGAATATTTGTTTTGTTTTTGTTGTTTGCATAAATGGAAAATATACAATTACATTTTGAACGTTTAGAAAAAATATCTAAATTTAGTTAAATGTGTGTTTAGTTAGGTTGGGAATAAGCTTCATTATGCTAACATTAATTTTTGTACGTAAATGTCAATTGCTAAAAAAAAAAATAAAATAACATTCTAAATGATTCCATATCAACAATATTTTATTTTTTGAAAAAATTGATTTTGGGTAAAAAAATTATATTTTTTTATTTTAATTATTACTGTACAACTTTATGTTTATAACTAAACTAGAACTAAAATAGAACTGAACTAGAACTGAACTAGAACTGAACTAGAACTGAACTAGAACAGAACTAGAACTGAACTAGAACTGAACTAGAACTGAACTAGAACTGAACTAGAAC
>NW_025805058.1:0-3271 GCF_022045245.1 Lucilia cuprina
GTTTATAGTTTCGACGGACTGGAGGTAGTGGAAGCATCTATTTTTTCCCGTGATTTCAATCACAGCAATATGGGGTTCTTTATCAAAGTGAAAGAGAAACTAAATTACCATTTTGATTGTTTTAAAGTTTTATGTATAAAGAGGATCACTCAAACTGTTTAAGTTTTCAAGGCCAAGTATCTGATTCATAAAAAGTCCTCTGAACGAAACCTTGAACAATTCTGTAGCATCTAATTGTGTACTGATTTATATATCCTAATCTAATCTGATGGATTTCATTCATAGAACTTTGTATTTTTTATATAGTTGACATTTTCTAAATTTATTTCCCACTACTCTTCCAAATTCTGCAGATTTTCACGATTTTCAAGTACAAGTTCTGGATTCATAATTTTCTTTAGTAGGTTAGTATCTACTGCTTTTCAATGTATCTTCGTTTGCTGCATTATCCCAGAGTGCATTAGATTTATAGACAAATTAATCATCTATGTTTCTGCATAAGAAGTCAACGATAGGATAAACTTACTAACACTTAGTAGCTGTCCATATATATCTGTTACGATTCGCATGAATTCATTCTAGAATTATATATGAAATACTTCATAATATGTCGTGAAGATCTTCAATAAGCGAATATTGCGCCATAGCAGATGCTATATGTTTCGATAAATTGTCTCGACTTTTAGCTATTACGAATAACCATAACTGCTTTAGAACATCAAATATACGATAAGTAGCAAGTTTTCCAAGTAAATTTATAAAGCGGTTTGTCTTTTTAATCAAAAACTTTCGTTTGAAGCTGTTGTAAATCTTTCCATCAAAGATTCCGATATGATTTTTCAGAGATGCCAAAAATAGGATGTTATGACAGTCGACATTATGACATGCTATCTCGGCATTAAAGGTTACTTTTTTCTCTAGTTATATACCTGTCAGTTAGTTCAGAGTTTAGCCTGAACAATACACATTTAAAATACCATAGAAACTCCTGTCCAAGAACTTTCTTTGTGTAGGGCCATTAGTTAAAGTCTCATATGATATCGTAATAATTCATTTCAGAAGAGAATAAATCTATGTTATAGAAGGATAACAATTAATCTATGATAAGGAAGTGAAGAAATGTAACATTAGGGTATTGAAATGTAATTTTAGTTTAAATTTGTAGAACAATTTTTCATTGGGAAAAGGTAATTTATAGAAACGGACGGACAGACATTACCTCGTGCTGTACTCTCTTTAAGTTCCTGCAGTTTTATGTGAAAGCAATTATTTGAACCATTTAACAGTTCACCAGTTTGCATAGCTTTTATTTATTTTGTGAAAATCTGTGATTAACATATATTTATTAAAATTTCTTCTTCAAGTTCCCTTTGAAACTACTATACGTATGATTAACATTTAATTATTATAATTTATTTTATATTTTGAAAGAACTTCAATTCATCGTCTAAATACGATTAAAGGAATTAGACTAAAGACTAATAATATTCACTCACTGTTAGAATCTTTAATATAAATAAGAGAAACATTGAAGAAACTGCCTTAGACTATAGTAGCAATAAAAACTCAGTCTCGACTAGAACACAAAGCTAATTTTGCGTTCCATCTCGTGAACCAAACTTTAATTTACATCTTTGTATCATAAGTAAACTTAAACTAAAAGTACTTTTATACTTCACTTAAATCAATCAAAAAAAAGAAAATCAACTTAAATATAGAGAACAAGCTTCAGGTGCAACCTGAGCGTATGATAAATATTTAATTTTAAATATTGCGTATTTGCACTCTACATAAAAACCCACAAAAGCTGATGTCTTAAACATATTTTATATGGAAAATATTTCCTTGAAAATTAAGAAACCTTTATACAGACTATATATGACAATTTGCGTCCATATATTTAGATTATTTTAATTTGCTTTCCTTTTAAAACTATTATTTTAATTATTTGCCTTTTTCTTTGAAATTTGCATTTAATATTACACAAAATAAATCACTTATTTCCTTTAAGTATTTACTCTTCTCCTTAATGCAACTTAATAATCTACCTCCTGTAAACAAGCACTTAATATTATAGAAATAATGAAAATATAATAAAATGGTAAAACTCAAAACAAAAAGAATAATAAAAAAACTATGAAAAAAATTACAAAAATAATTTAAATCATCAAATTCATGATGAGCACCATCACTACTACCACCAACACCAATAACATCAACGTCATCATTATTATTATAATCATCATTATCATCTTCGCCAAGTCATGTCATGCCATACTATGCCAATATAGGAATAAAATTTAAAATAAAATTTCACCTTATATTACATTTTGTTCTTGGCTTGAATGCAATTACTTGTAATATTTGCAAACAGCAAAAAAATCAGCACCATAAGCACTTGTATTCAATTAAAACTCCTTTCAGTACAACTTCTGCTATCTACTATTACATTTCCATGTTTTTCGTTAATATGTTAAATACACAATGTTTCACAAAACTATAGCATTTATTATAATTACTTCTTACATAATCATTTTATGCTGCTATAGTTTTGTTCTACAATGTTGTTTGTCTGTTTCATACATTTTCTGCTATCCTTTTTATGAATAAACTCTTTTTAAATTATCTGAAAAACAGAACACCAATTCCTTTTGTTTGTTTCTTAACAGATCCTTGCACTTGTTATTTTTTGCACAATTTTTTAATGTTCGCTTTTTACCGTGTTTTATTTTGTGATGTTTTATAATTTTGTTCGTTTTTCATAGTTTTTGTTTGGCCAACAATAATTTTTCATTGCCTAATTCATGACGTTTTTTGTATCATCTGTACTTAAAACTTATAAATAGTATTATTTAATGTTTTTTTCTTTAAAAAGGAGGGTTGTATGAGAAATAAGTTCAGTTCTAGTTCTAGTTTAAGTAGTTCTAGTTCAGTTCTAGTTCAGTTCTAGTTCAGTTCTAGTTCAGTTCTAGTTCAGTTCTAGTTCAGTTCTAGTTCAGTTCTAGTTCAGTTCTAGTTCAGTTCTAGTTCAGTTCTAGTTCAGTTCTAGTTCAGTTCTAGTTCAGTTCTAGTTCAGTTCTATTTCAGTTCTAGTTCAGTTCTAGTTCAGTTCTAGTTCAGTTCTAGTTCAGTTCTAGTTCAGTTCTAGTTATGTTCTAGTTATGTTCTAGTCCAGTTCTAGTTCTGTTCTAGTTCAGTTCTAGTTCAGTTCTAGTTCAGTTCTAGTTCAGTTCTAGTTCAGTTCTAGTTCAGTTCTAGTTCAGTTCTAGTT
>NW_025805059.1:0-4091 GCF_022045245.1 Lucilia cuprina
TACATAGATTGGTTATTAAAAATTTCCATGAAGTTCCATCCGCTCATCTTCTCCAGGTCTCCTGGATTTCAGATTTTTCTTCCCAAAAATTAAAATTTTCAAAATTTTGAAAATTTGATATGAAATCTCCATCTTTGAAAGATTTTATCCACCAAATATTATAGATAGATTGGTTATTAACAGGGAAACCAAAATATGCAAATGCATGTTTTTTGTGGTGCGTCGTATGGACTCATGGATAAGATATTTACATGTTTTAGACCAATTTGAGAATTTTGGCATCGATTTGTTAGAGAATATTTTTGCATATTTTACCCATAGGAGCATAATTTTGCATGATTTGACTTTTTAGCATATTTAAGGCATATTTTCGAGTTTTCAGAGCATATTTTACTCTTTTAGTGCATATTTTGATGTTTTTGCTTTTTTCGTTTTTATACATTTTTAATTTTCTTTTCAAAACTTTATTTAAAAAAAATAAAATTCTATTTTTTTATTTATTTATTTTTTTTTTTAATTTTTTAGCCTATTTTACAATTTTAAATATGACATTAAATATTTTTATTTCATTACAATTTCAGTCATTTTGAACTTTTCAATGTTAAAAAATAATAAAAAATTTTATTTTTGCAGCATATATTTATGTTAAAAAATAATAAAAAATTTTATTTTTGCAGCATATATTTTAAATTTTAAGAGCATATTTTGAGTTTTTTACGGCATATTTAAAGCGCTTTAAACTCTTTTTTTAGAGCATGTTTTCGGTTTCCCTGGTTATTAATAATTTCCATGAAGTTCCATCCGCCCATCTTCTCCAGGTCTCCTGGATTTCAGATTTTTCTTTCCAAGAAATTAAAATTTTAAAAATTTTAAAATTTTCTATCAAATCTCCATCTTTGAAAAATTTTATCCACCAAATATCACAGATAGATTGGTTATTAATAATTTCCATGAAGTTCCATCCGCCCATCTTCTCCAGGTCTCCTGGATTTCAGATTTTTCTTCCCAAGAAATTAAAATTTTCAAAATATTGATAATTCGATATGAAATCTCCATCTTTGAAAGATTTTATCCACCAAATTTCATAGATAGATTGGTTATTAAAAATTTCCATGAAGTTCCATCCGCCCATCTTCTCCAGGTCTCCTGGATTTCAGATTTTTCTTCCCAATAAATTGAAATTTTCAAAATTTTAAAATTTTAAAATTTTATATCAAATCTCCATCTTTGAAAGATTTTATTCACCAAATATCATAGATAGATTGTTTGTTAAAAATTTCCATGAAGTTCCATCCGCCCATCTTCACCAGGTCTCCTGTATTTAAGACTATTCTTCCCAAGAAATTGAAATTTTCAAAATTTTGAAAATTTGATATGAAATCTCCATCTTTGAAAGATTTTATCCACCAAATATCATAGATAGATTGGTTATTAATAATTTCCATGAAGTTCCATCCGCCCATCTTCTCCAGGTCTCCTGGATTTCTGATTTTTCTTCCCAAGAAATTGAAATTTTGAAAATTTGATATGAAATCTCCATCTATGAAAGATTTTATCCACCAAGTTTCATAGATAGATGGGTTATTAAAAATTTCCATGAAGTTCCATCCGCCCATATTCTCCAGGTGTCCTGGATTTCAGATTTTTCTTCCCAAGAAATTGAAATTTTTAAAATTTTGAAAATTTGATATGAAATCTCCATCTTTGAAAGATTTTATCCACCAAATTTCATAGATAGATTGGTTATTAAAAATTTCAATGAAGTTCCATCCGCCCATCTTCTCCAGGTCTCCTGGATTTCAGATTTTCCTTCCCAAGAATTAAAATTTTCAAAATTTTGAAAATTTGATATGAAATTTCCATCTTTGAAAGATTTTATCCACCAAATTTCATAGATAGATTGGTTATTAAAAATTTCCATGAAGTTCCATCCGCCCATCTTCTCCAGGTCTCCTGGATTTAAGATTATTCTTCCCAAGAAATTTAAATTTTCAAAATTTTATATCAAATCTCCATCTTTGAAAGATTTTATCCATCAAATATCATAGATAGATTGGTTATTAATTATTTTCATGAAGTTCCATCCGCCCATCTTCACCAGGTCTCCTGGATTTCAGATTTTTCTTCCCAAGAATTAAAATTTTCAAAATTTTGAAAATTCGATATGAAATCTCCATCTTTGAAAGATTTTATCCACCAAATATTATAGATAGATTGGTTATTAATAATTTCCATGAAGTTCCATCCGCCCATCTTCTCCAGGTCTCCTGGATTTCAGATTTTTCTTCCCAAGAAATTAAAATTTTCAAAATATTGAAAATTCGATATGAAATCTCCATCTTTGAAAGGTTTTATCCACCAAGTATCATAGATAGATTGGTTATTAAAAACTTCCCGGAAGTTCCATCCGCCCATCTTCTCCAGGTCTCCTGGATTTCAGATTTTTCTTCCCAAGAAATTAAAATTTTCAAAATTTTAAAATTTGATATCAAATCTCCATCTTTGAAAGATTTTATTCACCAAATATCATAGATAGATTGTTTGTTAAAAATTTCCATGTAGTTCCATACGCCCATCTTCTCCAGGTCTCCTGGATTTGAAAATTTGCATCCGTAAACTTTTTTAGATTTTTAAGATTAAACAATTGGATAATTTTAAAGAAATTTAATATGTGACTTTAATTTTTGGACAATGTGGGAGGTTGGCTACCGCTGTCGTCGCTAGTGGTCCATTTGGTGTTTGAATGTGTCCAAAATTCCATTTTGAATGCTCCCACCTTCCCCTTTTAAGGGGATAGGGTCAACGTGGGCGGGCAAACTCTAACAGAATTAGTAGACCAGAGGACCGCCAATACAAATCTATTAACAGTATGTTTAACAGAGCGTGTTGGGGCTGGAAATTCACCTAACGTGAAATATGTTAAAAAAATTAAAATTGGGGGAATTTTAAATTTTTAAGGGCATAGGGTCAACGTGGGCGGGCAAACTCCAAAAGATTTAGTAGACAAAAGGACCGCCAAGACAAATCTATTAACAGTATCTCTAACAGAGCGTGTTGGGGCTGGAAATTCATCTAACCGTGAAATATATTCAAAAATTAACATTGGGTGAATTTTCATTTTCTTAGGGGATGGGGTCAACATGGGCGGGCAAACTTTAACAGAATTGGTAGACAAGAGGACCGTCAAGAAAAATCTGTTAACAGTATCTCTAACAGAGCGTGATGGGGCTGGATATTCACCTAACAGTGAAATATGTTAAAAAACTTAACATTGGGGCAACTTTAAACTTTTAGGGGGATAGGGCCAACGTGGGCGGGTAAACTCTAACAGAATTAGTAGACAAGAGGACCGCCAAGACAAATCTATTAGCAGTATTTCCAACAGAGCGTGTTGGGGCTGGAAATTCACCTAACAGTGAAATATGTTAAAAAACTTAACATTGGGACAATTTTCAATTTTTAAGGGGATAGGGCCAACGTGGGCGGGCAAACTCCAATAGACTTGGTAGACAAGAGGACCGCCAAGAAAAATCTGTTAACGGTATCTCTAACAGAGCGTGTTGGGGCTGGAAATTCACCTAACAGTGAAATATTTCAAAAAAACTTAACATTGGGGGAATTTTAAATTTTTAAGGGGATAGGGTCAACGTGGGCGGGCAAACTCCAATAGATTTAGTAGACAAGAGGACCGCCAAGACAAATCTATTAACAGTATCTCTAACAGAGCGTGTTGGGGCTGGAAATTCATCTAACAGTGAAATATATTCAAAAACTTAATATTGGGTGAATTTTCATTTTCTTAGGGGATAGGGTAAACGTGAGCGGGCAAACTCTAACAGAATTAGTAGACAAGAGGACCGTCAAGAAAAATCTGTTAACAGTATCTCTAACAGAGCGTGTTGGGGCTGGATATTCACCTAACAGTGAAATATGTTAAAAAACTTCACATTGGGGGAGTTTTAAATTTTTAGGGGAATAGGGCTAACGTGGGCGGGCAAACTCTAACAGAATTAGTAGACAAGAGGACCGCCAAGACAAATCTATTAACAGTATTTCTAACAGAGCGTGTTGGGGCTGGAAATTCACCTAAC
>NW_025805060.1:0-1530 GCF_022045245.1 Lucilia cuprina
ATAGGCTAGTCTATAGTCTAGTCTATAGTTTAGTCTATTCTATATAGTCTATAGTCTAGCTTTCTAGTCTATACTTTAGCTATAGTCTCATCTGTAGTCTAGTCTTTGGTGTTGTCTATGGGCTTGAACTATTATTAGGCGTCAAGTCCATAGTCTAGTCCATAGTCTAGTCTATAGTCTAGTCTATAGTTTAGTCTATTCTATACCCTAGTCTATAGTCTAGCTTTCTAGTCTACACTTTAGCTATAGTCTCATCTGTAGTATAGTCTTTGGTCTTGTCTATGGGCTTGAACTATTATTAGGCGTCTGTTGACCGCTTGTAAACATTAATTTACATTAGTTTTTATTATGCTATTTTGTCTAACAACACTTAGACTTCATACTACCATTACAAATTAATATTGATTTTATTGCATTTTCTTAAAATCTAAGAAAAATTAACAACAAATCTCTAAAGATTTTAGACAAACATAAAAAGACTTCAAGACAAATAACAAAGAAAATATATATCTTTGTGTATATTTTCATGGAACAAAAAAAAAAGATTACAAACAAAACACTCACAAACCTTAATGAAATTAAACATACATACACATGTATATATAAGTGTATGTTTATATATAAATTTGCCATTAAATAGTACTAACAAATACTTACTTTTGATATAAACTAAATAAAACCACAAAATTGATATACTCCATATACAACCACAAACTGGTGGTCAATAACCGACAACAGTTTTATATGGATGCCAGCATATACACATACATACGTTCATGTTTACATACTTTAGTTTAATGAGTGGATATGTGGACAATTTAGATAAATATATACAAATTTATGTATATGAGCTGTTTACTGCTCATTTATTTATATGTATATACTTATGTATGTTTGTATGTTTTTCGTCTTTAGTACATATTAAAAACATGCAGTACGTAAATGTACTAACTAACACATGTGCTAAGTTTTTAATATAACAAACACGTAAAGTATTATACAATTATACAATCTCACACATGCATTTTGTGTATAAAAACTACACTAACCTACAAAAAAACACAAGTAACAACATTATTTGCATATAAACAAATAATCAGCAAAATAACTACGACTACAGCGGCAGTAGCAAATAGTAACTGTGTCAGTAGCAAGTATATATTGCACAGTGGGGTAGAATTGTGATATTTTGAAAATCAAACAGACATTATTATTCTCTTGTCATATTGTTTAATATTGCCTTTATTTCATAGTTGGGAATATTTTTGATTCTAACGTACATAATTTAAAAGTTTACTTTAACTCTTGTGGTCCTATTGTGCAATTTCCTCAACAACAATTTCAATTTATTTGTGAACAAAACAACTAAAGCTAATAGACAAATACATATGTATGAACGTACTACATACGATATATTCACACATTTAGCTAAATTGAAATAAACAGCAATAACAAAAACAACATTAGCAACTGTAAATATAGTAGTATTTTATAACAACAAACACAACAACAGAAGCAACACCAATCAAA
>NW_025805061.1:0-1064 GCF_022045245.1 Lucilia cuprina
GGTTCCGATATGGTTGTGAATAACTTTGACAGTTTTTATGCTATGACAGTCATTTATGCATCATTTTAAAGCATTATGATTGCACTTTAATTTGGTATATCATTTGTGACATAATGTGTTCGTCTAAAAAATGGTCGATTTGAAGGATCGGTAGCATTGTTGTTCTATGTTTAAAAACGCTGTGATTTGAGGTTCCGATATGGTTGCAAATAACTTTGACAGTTTTCATGCCAGAACAATCGTTTTGCATAATTTTAAAGCATTACAGTTGCACTTTGTTTTGGTGTACAATTTGTGGCATAATGAATTTTTACAAAAATTGGATAGATCGGTGTTCACATCAGTGAACAATTGAACGTTACCATCCCTGAAGTCCAATAGCACCTACACCAAACTGCAGCCAACTTCATTTTTATACGAACGTCAGCTGCAGTTTTTGCCTTTTTACTCACTTCTAATCAACCGGTGTGAAGAACAAAAAGTGTGTGCGCTACAGCGAACAAACAAACAAACAAAACAACAAACCCTACAACAGCAAATTAAATTTTAAAGTTTGTAAATAAATAAATTATAAACTTAACCCTAAATAAAAGCATAACAACTAGTAATAAAACTTATAATTAGTGATAAATCCTAAAACTAAAAATAAATACTAAATCTAGTGGAAATCTTAATTTTCTTAATTTATATCACATTTTAAATTTATATCTGAAACTTATATCTATTTTTAAAAGAATTAAAAGATTGTGAAAACCCTAAACCAATATTAAAACATTAAAACCCTAAAACCATTAAAAATACTTACAACTAAAATAAAATCTGATTTTATAACCTAGAAAAACTTACCCTACATACTTACCCAAAAGTTCAATAAACACATATGAAGTATTATAACGTTTTATAAAGAAAAAATCCCAAGCCTTTTTTATTTACCCTTCCTCTAATTCCCGCGTAAGTACCCATCTCCCTCTAACCCCTAAATAAACATTGGTCCAATCGAGCCTTTAAAAAAGAAACGGCTATATTGATAAAAAATACAGTCCACAAAAATAAAGCTGAAAAGA
>NW_025805062.1:0-1040 GCF_022045245.1 Lucilia cuprina
TCTAGTCTATAGTCTAGTCTATAGTCTAGTCTATAGTCTAGTCTATAGTCTAGTCTATAGTCTAGTCTATAGTCTAGTCTATAGTCTAGTCTATAGTCTAGTCTATTCAGTATTTTAAAAGGTTTCCGGCTAAAGAATTTAAATTATATTTACATAATTTTGTTTATCTAATTTTTATCCATTTTTTAGAGTTTATATAACTCTAAATTAAACATATTTTGTAACAAAAATAAAGATAAAATTTTTCTATAATTTTCTTTAATCATACAATAGAATAAGTAGGTGAAAGAATTCTAGCAAAAAAGTACAGAAAAAATACAATAATCCAACAACCAAAAATATTTCAATCTGCTAAAATGCAGAATAAAAGACCGCCTCTAGCTTAAGGATTATTATGCTATTTAAATGTAGGATACTGGCACAAATAACGAAAGGAAACTCACTGAAAAAATCTAAAAAAAAAAAAAACATAAAAAATACAAACGTTTTATGGCTGTTTACTCGTTTAACAAACAAACAGGAAAAAATTATAGGAAAACATAAAAAAATGATGATAAAATTTTATAAAGAAAAATAGAAACTAGTATAAATATGGGGAGAGTTTTAGTTTTGGCCGAGTATAGAAAACCGTAAAAAACAACTAAAGTTTGAGCAAAACAGTAAAACGTTTAAAGGCATTTGGATGCAATGAAATTAGTTCAAATTTTCTTTAGTTTTTTTTAAGTCTTCATACTTGCATTTTTTATTCTGAGATACTATAATGCAGGCTGAAGTTTTACTTTGTTTGTTAAGAGGCAATGGAATTGAAGCGTAAATAGAATTAATTTGGAATAAAAGAAAAAAATTGAATATAGGTTATTTTCTATACTAGACCATAGACTATACTATAGGTCAGGCTCTAGAAAATATTATAGACTAGACTATAGTCTAGTCTATAGTCTAGACTATAGACTAGACTATAGACTAGACTATAGACTAGACTATAGACTAGACTATAGACTAGACTATAGAATAGACTATAGACTAGACTATAGACTAGA
>NW_025805063.1:0-1167 GCF_022045245.1 Lucilia cuprina
CATTTTCTAAAGGGGACCTTATATGGGGGGTAGGGCCAATTATGGTCCTATGTCCGCCATAATGCAGAATTATTTTTCAGACATCAAAAAACTGACCTATGCGAAATTGTGTGGTATTTGCTTCATAAACAACGAATTTGTGAATATTTGAAGCTATTCATACAATATTCCGGGGGTACAGTTGTATGGGGGCTATGTGAAATTGTTGACCGATTTAGCCCATTTTCAATAATAAACATTTCTGATCAATTAAATATATTTTGGGAAAATTTCATCTCAATATCTTTTATTTTGTGGACGCTATCGTGCCAACAACAGACAGACGGACAGGCGGACGGACATGGCTATATCGTCTTAGAATCTTACGAGGTCCCAGAATATATATACTTTATGGGGTCTTAGAGCAATATTTCGATGTGTTACACACGGAATGACAAAATCAATATACCCCCCATCTTTTTTGATGGTGGGTATAAAAATAAGAATATTTTGTATACAGTACTAACATTGTTAGCAATTATTAGTCCAGTTAGGTCTTTAGTTAAAATTAATAACTTTAAGAGTGAGGCAGGGATATTCTTCGACAGGGTAGATATGGTTGGGTTAACGAAGACATCATGTATAACAGTATAACAGTGTATATCAACATTAGCGAGTATATAACAGCCATCAATTCCTTGAGCGAAGCAATGATGTCCCTCGGCAAGCTGGAAACTAAAGAAGCAGTGTTCCAGACATCATCGTACCAGAATTTGCAGACTCTGTATGAAAGAATAGAGAACAGGCATGATATGATAGTGGCCTCCGCACCGAAAAGACAAAAAGATCATTCTTGCCATTTGTGGGTGGCATATTTCATTCTCTGTTTGGATTGATGGACGAGGAACATGCCGAAGAAGTGTCCAAGAAGATAAAAGAAAACGCTGCGAAAGACGAATATTTGCTGAACATTGTTAGAAATTTATCTTCAGCGCAAGATATGACAATGGAAATCATACGCAAACAAAATAAAGCTGTATTTAAAGACATAACGAAGCTGAGTGGAGCCATGCAAGTACTGGAAGGAGAAATCCACGAAACCAAAGATGAAGCTACTCGAGTTGCAGCTATAGCCAACATTCTTTCGTCATTAGAGGTACTAGAAAGAATTCAAAATGATATCATTGG
>NW_025805064.1:0-2019 GCF_022045245.1 Lucilia cuprina
TAACTAACTAACTAACTAACTAACTAACTAACTAACTAACTAACTAACTAACTAACTAACTAACTAACTAACTAACTAACTAACTAACTAACTAACTAACTGACTAACCAACGAAATAACAAACTAAGTACCTAACTAAATAACTAATTAACTAATTAGCTAACTAACTAACTAACTAACTAACTAATTAAGTAACTAAATAAATAGTTAACTAATTAACTAAATAACTTGCTAACTAGGCATCCTCATGTAAACGTAACTTAGCCATGGACCTTGCAGTTTTAGAATCGATGTATTCCGGAGTTACAAATAAAAGTTCCTTAACTAGCACCTAAAGAAATGCTATATGAGACCGACTGCTGTTCCAAAAATAGCAGTTTCCCGAATTTGAAAAATAGAAATACTCTGTTTGATAAAAGTCTGACTTTGACCACCTCTTACTTCTGCAGTTGACCGATGGAGCCAGTATTTCGTGTCTTTCCTACTATCCGATTTTATATGTATTATAATTCGCTTGACACGGAATTGAATTTTCATAATGTAGTTTCATTATAGGAGCCTTATTTTCCATATTAAAACTTCTAAACTTTTCTCAATCCCATTAATACACTCAAAGAAAATCTTTTACAACAAAATTACTGCAAGTACGGTTCTTGAAGTCGTCTAATCTTAAATCTTTTTTTATTTTTTAATCCTAACAGCCGATTAGTTAGACTATTCTTTATAGCTTTTTAAATTGAAATATTTATTTCAATTTATATTTATTTACTATATATGTGTATGAACTTTAAACTTTAATCAAAATAAACCGTTAAACTGCTGGTGACATTCTTTTCAGAAATAGAAAACAAAAAACCTGAAACAATCGTAAAGTGTTAAAATGATAAATTGATTAAAGACCAACAACAAGCTGACAACAACAGACTCATAGACAGACATGATTTTGGGTATTAAAGGGTTTTTAATTTCGACATTTTATTAGTCTAACATTTTATTCTATTGTATTTAGTTTTGATATAAATAACAGAATTGATTAGAGATAATTAAACTCTCTATACAGGTGGTTGGTTGGTAATAGTTAGCCTGTGGTTAACTCACTTATTGACTGTGGCTGTCTGAATGGCAGTCAGCCTAAACTGTAAATTGTTTTATATATTATTTTTAATTAATTATATCTGAAAACCCTTAAAGGTTTTAAGAAATTAAACATAAAAACTATGAAAGCACAAGATTTATTGAAGAAAAAAAAATTACTTTTGTTTTTCGATGATTGACATTTTTAGTGATGTTATCTCAACACTAATCGTTTTATAATTATGATGGTGAAATTTTATTATTGAAATCTTCTAGATATTAAAAGGGCTTTTAAGTTAAATGTTATAAATATAAAAATTAAAAATAGCAAATTATTTCAATAGCTTTTGATTGAAGTGTTTTCTGTTTAGAAAAAAAAGGCCTTTAGGCGCCTGGAATTACAGAACTTTTAAATATGTAAGTCTTAAATTTTTATTAAATAGACAATTTAATTAACGATTAACGGTTAATATTTATGAAACTATTATTGATTAAGAATATTTTTACGAATGTAATATTTTGTATGTATATGAGTCACTATTAAGTTATCTGGGAGTGTCTAAATGTAGTTTGGAAGCTTTTATTGAAATATAATTCACACTTTCATTCTGATATTTACAAAAATGATAATCTGATTTTAATTATACGGTAGCTCAAGCATTTAGTACTTCAGCGCAGAATGAAGGTTAGATTGTATACTAAACAATGTAATATCGTATATAGTCTAGTCTATAATCTAGTCTATAGTCTGGTCTGGAATAGTCTATATTCTAGTTTATAGTCTATTCTATAGTCTAGTCTATAGACTAGTCTATAGACTATAGTCTAGTCTATAGACTAGTCTATAGACTATAGTCTAGTCTATAGTCTAGTCTATAGTCTAGTCTATAGTCTAGTCTATAGTCTAGTCTATAGTCTAGTCTATAGTCTAGTCTATAGTCTAGT
>NW_025805065.1:0-7054 GCF_022045245.1 Lucilia cuprina
CATATTTTGTATAAAAATTAGCAAAACTCTAGAGTTTTGCTAATGCGCCAAACAAATAAGTAATGATATTAACAGTAGGTAGCATAACTGAGACAATAAACAATTAACAATAAACGTGAACATTTGCAAAATGCACTACACATTTGTGATGTTTGATATTGTCATAAAAATATCAAAAATTACTTTACACTTTATCATGCATGTGAACAATGAATTCGTATATCTGTAAATTAATTTAGCTTAAAATATTAGTTTTATAAAACATTTTTATCATACTGGTTGACCATACTAGTAATAATGGATTAAATAATTGAACACAATGGTTAATGTTTTTTTAAATATATATGTACACGTTACAAATAATTGCATTCAATGTTTTTTAAATCGTTTTTCATACATTATCCACACATTTTTTTTAATTTTGAAATACAAAGTTTTTCTAACAATGTACCTGATATTGTATATTTTTTTCAAATTCCAAATTTTTTAATACATATATATTAAAACTAGACATATTTTGGTAATTGTTTTGAAACGTTAAATTGTAATTATTAGTAATGTTTTTCTACTTATACTAGAATAAGTAGTGAAAAATAAAATAACAGATTTTTTTGGAAATCCACAGATTTTACTATCAGTTATGTTTATGAAATCTTTAATTTGAAGTAGACATACGCATAATGTAATATATTCAAACGAATATACTTAAATAAATAATATTTTGTATATGTAATTTATTTATTTATCAAATGCATTGTATTTACTATGCAGTTTAAACTTAAGTGTATGCTATACGATTTTCCAAAAAAACTCTGAAATAAGTACAAAAATTAAGTAATTTGTTGATAAAATTAGCAAATATATCTAACGTTACAATAATTGCAATTCAATGTTTTTAAAACGTTTTTCATACATTATAAATAGTTTTTTTTTAATTTTGACATTGTTGATATTTACATGATAGAATCAAATATTACAAAATAAAAAAATGTTTCTAATAATGTACCTGATATTGTAAGTTATTTTTTGGAATTCATTGATTTTACTATCAATTATTTTTATGAAATCTTTTATTTAAAATATAGTTTAGGTTATCCCAAAAAAACCCTGAAATAAGTACAAAAATTAAGTAAATGTTGATAAAAGTAGCAAATATACATACTTTACAAATAATTGCAATTCAATGTTTAATAAATCGTTTTCATACATTATTTACACATTTATTTTAATTTTGATGTTTACATGATAAAATCATATATTTCGAAATAAAAAATGCACCTGATATGGTATAGTTTTTTTAATTCATTGATTTTACTCTCAGTTTATGAAATATTTGATTTGAAGTAGACACATTATATTTTGTATAAAAATTAGCAAAGCTCTAGAATAAGTCAAATTTAGCTGTATTTTCGAATGTAAAAGTAGAAGAAGTATTAAAATATCTATTCATTTATCGAATGCATTGTATTTACTGTACAGTATTTACTGTACGCTTAAATAAGTACAAAAATTAAGTAATTTGTTGATAAAATTAGCAAATATATCTATATGTTTTTCATACATTATACACATTTTTTTTAAATTTTGACATTGTTGATATTTACATGATAGCATCAAATATTACAAAATAAAAAAATGTTTCTAATAATGTACCTGATATTGTAAGTTCTTTTTTGAAATTCATTGATTTTACTATCAATTATTTTTATGAAATCTTTTATTTAAAATATAGTTTAGGATATCCCAAAAAAAACCCTGAAATAAGTACAAAAATTAAGTAATTGTTGATAAAATTAGCAAATATATCTATACGTTACAAATAATTGCAATTCAATGTTTTATAAATCGTTTTCATACATTATTTACACATTTTTTAATTTTGGTATTATTGATATTTAATATTGGTATTATTGATATTTACATGATAATAGTGTCGAAATTGTTTTAAAATAAAAATTAGCAAATATATAAAATGAGCAAACATATACGTAACAAATAATTGATATTCAATGTTTTTTAAATCATTTTCATACATTTCCATACATTTTTTAATTTTGATATTGTTGATGTTTACATTTTAAAATCATATATTTCGAAATAAAAAAATAGCAATGTACCTGATTTTGTATAGTTATTTTGCAAATTCGAAAACTTTTAAATAAATATTTCTTAAAACTAGACATATTTTGGAATTTACTTTGAAACATTAAATTGCAGTTATTAGTAACGTTTGTCTACTTATTCTAGAATAGTGAAAAATAAAATAACGCATTTTTTGTGAAATTCATAGATTTTACTATAAGTTTTGTTTATGAAATCTTTGATTTGAAGTAGACACATTATATTTTGTATAAAAAGTAGCAAAACTCTAGAATAAGTCAATCAAATAAACAATTCCAACTTTGGAATATATTGTATTTACTGTACAGTTTAAACTTTAAATTTCCCAAAAAACTGTGAAACAAGTATAAAAATTAAGTAATTTTCTGATAAAATTAGCATATATATCTACACGTTACAGACTTTTTTTTGGAAATTCATTGATTTTACAATCAGTTATGTTTATGAAATCTTTGATTTGAAGTAGATACATGCATATGTAATATATTCAAATGAATACACATAAATAAATAATATGTAATATATTATAAGATAACATTTTTTTTTGGAAATTTATTGATTTTACTATCAGTTATGTTTATGGAATCTTTGATTTGAAGTAGACACATCATATTTTGTGCAAGAAGTAGCAAAACTCTAGAATAAGTCAAACAAATAGGTAATGATATTAAAAGTAAGTAGTATAACTGAATAAATAAACAATTCCAAAATTCGAATGCATTGTATTTACTATAAAGTTTAAACTTTAGAGTATTGTATACGATTTCCCAAAAAAACTCTAAAATAAGAACAAAAATTAAAATCTGTACTTTACAAACAATACCAATATACAAATAATTGCAATTCAATGTTTCTTAAATCGTTTTTCATATATTATTCAAAATTTTTTTTAAGTTTGACATTGTTGATATTTACATAATGCATTGTATTTACTTTACAGTATACTATATACGATTTCCCAAAAAACGCTAAAATAAGTAATTTGTTGATACAATTAGCATATATATTTACATAAATAATTGCATTCATTGTTTTTTAAATAGTTTTTCATACATTATACACACATTTTTTTAATTTTGATATTGTTGATATTTACATGATAAAATAATATATTTCGAAATACAAAGTTTTTCTAAGAAACATTAAATTGTAATTGTTAGTAATGTTTTTCTACTTATACTAGAATAAGTATTGAAAAATAAGATAACATATTTTTTTTTTGGAAATTCATTGATTTTACAATCAGTTATGTTTATGAAATCTTTGATTTGAAGTAGATACATGCATAATGTAATATATTCAAATGAATACACTTAAATAAATATTATGTTATATATGTAAAATATTATAAGATAACTCATTTTATATAAAATAATTGCAATTCAATGTTTTTTAAATCGTTTTTCATACATTATCCACATTGTTTAATGTTGGTATTATTGATATTTACATGGTAATAGTGTCGTAATTGTTTTAAAATAAAAATTAGCAAATATATAAAATGAGCAAACATATACGTAACAAATAATTGATATTCAATGTTTTTAAATCATTTTCATACATTTCCATACATTTTTTTAATTTTGATATTGTTGATGTTTACATTTTAAAATCATATATTTCGAAATAAAAAATAGCAATGTACCTGATTTTGTATAGTTATTTTGCAAATTCGAAAACTTTTAAATAAATATTTCTTAAAACTAGACATATTTTGGAATTTACTTTGAAACATTAAATTGCAGTTATTAGTAACGTTTGTCTACTTATTCTAGAATAGTGAAAAATAAAATAACGCATTTTTTGGGAAATTCATTGATTTTACTATAAGTTTTGTTTATGAAATCTTTGACATTATATTTTGTATAAAAAGTAGCAAAACTATAGAATAAGTCAATCAAATAAACAATTCCAACTTTCGAATATATTGTATTTACTGTACAGTTTAAACTTTAAATTTCCCAAAAAACTGTGAAACAAGTATAAAAATTAAGTAATTTGCTGATAAAATTAGCATATATATCTACACGTTACAAATAATTGCATTCAATGTATTTTAAATCGTTTTGGAATCTTTGATTTGAAGTAGACACATCATATTTTGTGCAAGAAGTAGCAAAACTCTAGAATTAGTCAAACAAATAAGTAATGATATTAAAAGTAAGTAGTATACTGAATAAATAAACAATTCCAACATTCGAATGCATTGCATTTACTATAAAGATTAAACTTTAGAGTATAGTATACGATTTCCCGAAAAACTCTAAAATAAGAACAAAAATTAAAATCTATACGTAACAAACAATATCTATACGTTACAAATAATTGCAATTCAATGTTTCTTAAATCGTTTTTCATATATTATTCAAAAATTTTTTTTAAGTTTGACATTGTTGATATTTACATAATGCATTGCATACTGTGAAACAAGTATAAAAATTAAGTAATTTGCTGATAAAATTAGCATATATATCTACACGTTACAAATAATTGCATTCAATGTATTTTAAATCGTTTTGGAATCTTTGATTTGAAGTAGACACATCATATTTTGTGCAAGAAGTAGCAAAACTCTAGAATTAGTCAAACAAATAAGTAATGATATTAAAAGTAAGTAGTATACTGAATAAATAAACAATTCCAACATTCGAATGCATTGCATTTACTATAAAGTTTAAACTTTAGAGTATAGTATACGATTTCCCGAAAAACTCTAAAATAAGAACAAAAATTAAAATCTATACGTAACAAACAATATCTATACGTTACAAATAATTGCAATTCAATGTTTCTTAAATCGTTTTTCATATATTATTCAAAATTTTTTTTTAAGTTTGACATTGTTGATATTTACATAATGCATTGCATACTATACACGATTTCCCAAATAACGCTAAAATAAGTAATTTGTTGATACAATATTTACACAAATAATTGCATTCATTGTTTTTTAAATCGTTTTTCATACATTATCCACACATTTTTTTTAATTTTGATATTGTTGATATTTACATGATAAAATAATATATTTCGAAATACTAAGTTTTTCTAAGAAACATTAAATTGTAATTATTAGTAATGTTTTTCTACTTATACTAGAATAAGTAGTGAAAAATAATATATAAAATATGTTTATTAAGAAAGTATTCACTATATTATGAATCTCACAACGCTGTTTATTTAGCTGTATTTTCAACTGTAAAAGTAAAAAGGTTTAAAATATCATAAAAACTCTGGAATTGTAGGGTTGCAATTACGCTATTGAAAGAATACCTTCACTCTTTTATTGTTTTCATGAAAAATTTTATATTCTGTAACTCAAAACTATACATATTTTGTAATTCGTTTGAAATGTAGATACTAATATATTTAGATTAATTTGAATAATTGTAAATTCAAAGATTTCAGTAAAATTATATGAAAAGTTAAAGAAATTATTAACTTTTCTATATTATTTTAATTAACATTTTTGAGAAAACACTTCTTATAATGAATTTATCAAAAAAACTCGAATACGTAGTTGAAAGAATACATTCACTGTTTTTAACATATCATACATGTAAACGATTTCATATAACTACTTATTCTATATAAATTCATTAAGAAAGTATTCACTACATTATGAATCTCACAACGCTGTTTATTAAGCTGTCTTTTCAACTGTAAAAGTAATAAAAGGTTTAAAATATCATAAAAACTCTGGAATTTTAGGGTTGCAATTACGCTACAATGTTTTTGAAGCATATACATTTAAAATTTTATTATATGAAGTTTTTTTCTAAAATTTTACTGAAATCTGTGAATTTACAATTACAATATTAAATTTAATGTTTTTTAATCCATTATCCACATTTCAAAACGAATTTCAAAAAAAAACTAGAATTTTACTGAAATCTGTGATTTTATAATTATAATAATTATATATAATGTTTTTTAAATCGATTTCATGCATTGTCAATATTTTTAAGGATAGGGCCATATTTTGCCCTACTCCCCTTTAAGCCCTCTTAAAAAATACATGATCAAATCATATATTTCGAAATACAAAGTTTTTCTAACAATGTACCTGATAATGTATATTTTTTCAAATTCGAAAATTTAGCTGTATTTTCAAATGTAAAAGTAAAAGAAGTATTAAAATATCATTATCCACACATGTTTTTTTAATTTGATATTGTTGATATTTACATGATAAAATCATATATTTCGAAATACAAAGTTTTTCTAAGAAACATTAAATTGTAATTATTAGTAATGTTTTTCTACTTATACTAGAATAAGTAGTGAAAAATAATATAACACATTTTTTGGAAATTTTTTGATTTTACTATCAGTTATGTTTATGGAATCTTTGATTTGAAGTAGACACATCATATTTTGTATAAAAAGTAGCAAAACTCTAGAATAAGTCAAACAAATAAGTAATGATATCAAAAGTAAGTAGTATAACTGAAAAAATGAACAATTCCAACGTTTGAATGCATTGTATTTACTATACAGTAAATACAATGCATTGTTGATAAAATTAGCAAATATATCTACACGTTACAAATAATTGCATTCAAAGTTTTTTAAATCTTTTTTCATACATTATCCACACATTTTTTTAATTTTGATATTGTTTATGTTCACATGATAAAATCAAATATTTCGAAAGAAAAAAATTCTAAGAAGGTATCTGATATTGTATAGTTTTTTATATTATAACATTTTTAAATACTAGAACTAACATAAAACTAGACATATTTTGGTATTTGTTTTGAAACATTAAATGTAATTATTAGTAATGTTTTTCTACTAATTCTAGAATAAGTAGTGAAAAATAAAATAACATTTTTTTTTGGAAATTCATTGATTTTACTATAAGTTATGTTTTTCATAAACATAACACAAAGCAAATTGCACAAATATATGTTGTTTTCTATAGTTTTTA
>NW_025805066.1:0-1892 GCF_022045245.1 Lucilia cuprina
TTACTAACAACACGCCGCTATTAAACACTTAAGGGCGTTAAGAGTTTATAATTACAGTGGTAGTATTTTTGTGTAAAAAAATTATAATAAAATATTTATTAAAACATGACGTGAGTAAAATAATTTATAATTAAAAGAATAAAAGATTTTTTTTAGAAAAGTAAGTTTTTTATGAGAATGCAGTTTTAGTTATTTTCTAAAGCGTGAAAAATGTTGAATGTGTTTTTTTTGGGTTATTTTTTAAGAAGATTGAAAAATATGTTATTCTTAAAAGAATGAGGGGAATGGAATTAGAGCTGCTTAGAGATTCAAACATTTAGGCCTGTCACAGTTTGTAGAATAAGTTGACAAATGGTTGTTAGAGAAATGGGATTTTGTAGAGGAATTTATATTTAAACAGGTTTGACTTTTACTTTACTCATTAGATAATTAATTGCCTAGAAATATTTATAAACTGTGAGTTAATTAAAAATTCAAAAACAAATTCCTTAATTTATTACAATTTTCAATTACACACTTGTCATTAAAATACTTGATGAAAAAAAAAAATATTTACAAAGTCGTATTGACTAATCGAATAGAACAAAATGAAATCATTTTTATTCTAACAATTTGAAGGCAAGTTTTAAACATGAGAAATGTATTGGAAAACAAAAATGATGCCAACTTTCAAAAATTCAATAATAATAAAAAAAATAGAAAATTAAAATTCATTGTATTGTTTATTTTTGTAAAATCATTACATTGTAATGAATTTCAATTGATGGCAATTAGTTTATCTTGACTTTACAATCAATAGTTTACAAAATAACTGTATGTATGTATACATTTTTTAACGGCTGCATAAACATATAGAAACATGTACTCATGTTTTGGAAGATTTGGTTTTTTTTAAACCTTAAAATATTTATGACAGTTTTTTTATATGGATTTGAATAATGACATGTTTTGAAAACAATATTGAGAAAATTTATGTGAATTATTTAAGGGGTGTTTGTAATATGAGTAGAATTATTTACGACACATTTAGAATTTTTAAAATTTATGTTCATGTTGAAGAAAAACATTTTGGGTAATCACTTTACACTTAATGTAAATCGTGAAATTTTTAACAAAATTTCAAACTTGTTGTCGGAAATCTTTAAGCAAACATTATTTTTAAATATTTTCATTATTTACCTCATGTAAACAATTACTTATTGGACATAGTTTTCATCTCTAAAGAAAAAATATTTTTGCAACATGTTGCTCCTCATATAAGCTTACTGTTTATAAAAATTTCATAAACGTTACATTGTTTACATTCATTACATCATGTATACAAAAACAATTTTTCATAAAAACATAAAAAATGTTCAACATTCTTTCTTTTTAGAAAATTATTGATTTTTTTCCTTAAATATTGTATATAACGGTATTTTACATACATTACCTTAATGTCAACAATGTAAAGAATTAAAATTTAGTATGAAAATAACTTTTTTAATACTTACATTTAAAACAGTATAATTTTGTATTGAAATTTTATATTATTGACATGAAATTTGCGTTCTTTACACAATGTCAACAATGTAAAGAATTCAATTTGGAATCAAAAAACATGAATTTGTTTTAAACATTTCATTTATAACGAAATTTTACATCATTAATATGAAATTTAAATTTTAATCAAAAACTATTTCTCTTTTGAAAATATTGTATTTGTATTGATATTTTACATTATTTACACGATGTCAACAATGTAAACAATTAAACTTGGGTTCTTCAAACATGTGTTTAGTTAAAACTTTTAATTTATAATGAAATTTTACATTATTTACTTGAAATTTACATTCTTTACTATTTTACATTATTTTCCTGAAATTTACATTCTTTACACGATGTAAACGATG
>NW_025805067.1:0-1185 GCF_022045245.1 Lucilia cuprina
TTTTAAGAAAATCACGCAAATACTATTTTGTTGTTTTGCCTACAACAATAAAAAAATAAAAATTTCCTTATTTTAACAATTTAACAACATTTTTCAAGCTGTTGTTTGATTTGGTTTGTGTTTTCTTTAACTTTGTACTTTTTGTAGGTATTTCAGCCCTACAACCCTCAAAATACTTCCGTTCATTATGAATATGAAGTTTTGCTTTCCTTATTTATATTTTCATGCCGGAACATAAATTGTCGAAAGGAAGAGAAATGAAAAGTAAAACTTTACTGCTAAGAGGAAAAAAAATACGAATACAATGCATAAACTTCCACCCACAAAAAATACAGTTACACCAGCATATACACCTTTATGAATAACAATAATAAAAACAGCAGGAGTAGCTTCAATACACTCCACTTTTATTGCAATGGTAAGCAGTCTTCTAGAAAAAAGAAAAAAAAAACTAGCCTGCAAAGTAAGGGTTGCATTTTATTAAGAGACAATAAATGAATATGTATGTAGGTATATGAAACAATTGTATTTGTATCTTTAAAATTATTTAACAAAATAAGAAATAAAGATGGGTGTGGTTGGGTGTTACTACTTAAGATTTTTGTTACATTTTCTAGTGGGTGGGAAATTTATATCAATTGTTTAAATTTCTTGGATGCTCTTAATGATGTTTCTTTCTGCCGTTGGGTTTGATTCTTTTTTTGGAACTGAAATGCATACACCAGCAGCAATAACGATACAAAGTTGATGACATGAGAATTTTACGTACGAATCATTTGTAATTATGAAAAGAATCATTTAAGGATGCTTTTGCCGGTAGTTGGAGGAAAGAAAAATAAAAGAAAATGGAAGGAAGTACCATAAACGCCTATTTAATGTCTGATAAGTGGAAAAATAGCATAAGAATGAAACTCGAAAATTTAAGATATTTATTTATATTCGTGATATTGTAAATTAAATTTCAACAAACAGACTGACGGGCGTCAGTCTACTTACCTACCTACCCAACTACCCTCCTACGCACCGATCTACCAACCTACGCACTTATATAAGTAACTAACTTACTAACTAACTAATTAACTAACTAACTAACTAACTAACTAACTAACTAACAAACTAACTAACTAACTAACTAACTAACTAACTAACTAACTAACTAACTAACTAACTAACTAACTAACTAAC
>NW_025805068.1:0-1264 GCF_022045245.1 Lucilia cuprina
GAACAGAACTAGAACAGAATAAGAAAAGAACTAGAACAGAACTAAAGCAGAACTAGAATAGAATTAGAAAAGAACTAAAACATAACTAGAACAGAACTAGAATAGAACTAGAACAGAACAAGAACAGAACAGAACTAAAACAGAACTAGAACAGAACTACAATAGAACTAGAACAGAACTAGAACAGAACTAAAACAGAACTAAAACAGAACTAAAACAGAACTAAAACAGAACTAGAATAGAATTTGAAAAGAACTAAAACAGAAGTAGAACATAACTAGAACTGAACCAAAAACTAAACTATTCCAATACCCTATTGGCCTACTGTAGGGTATTTATCAATTTAGAACAGAAATGAAATAGAATTTTAATAATTCGAAGTCCACATGGAAACATACATATAAATTTGGTACAGAAACTAGGACCTGTCCAGCCGATAACAACTATAGTTGTTATATATAAATATATGTATATAAACGATTACATTATTGACATAAAATACACATATACAAATACACCAATACATAAGTTTTAACCAGAGCAAAAAAAAACATTTAAAAACATATAAAATGCGTGCGTGATCATAATTAATGCAAATTATTGACCGAAATTACTAAAAATATTCAGTCAACCAGATACATACATACATACATACATACATACATACATACATACATACATACATACATACATACATACATACATACATACATGTTATTTTTGTGTGTATGTAGATAGACATTTTTAAATATTATTTTTGTATATTTAACATCCTCATATCAATTAGCTTGAACTTAAATATTGAAAAAAGTACAAATACATCAAATTCAAAAAATATGTCAATTCAACTCTTGGATATTGTAAAATATATAGGATTTGTTTATTGATTCCTTCAAACAAAAGAGGTCCTTTCCAAAACTTATATAAAAACTTTAACAAAATTTACCAAAACTTTAAACCAACTCTTGAACTCAATTCAACAGCTTTAGGTTATTTTGAAAAATTGTGATTTAATTTTGTCACACATACATACATTGAACAAAACTTAAACCTCTCCGGCTTGTTAAGTTTATTTTATAAACTCCCTTAAGATAACCCCCATTGTAAATACATTTATATGAACGTATGTATGTATATTTACAAACAACATTATATAACTGACTTAAAATGTGTGATTATATCCCCAACTACTATGTTAATTCTATAAATACAACTAGAAAACACAATTCTATATTTGTTGAAAATAGAAGTTAATGGGACGTTG
>NW_025805069.1:0-1462 GCF_022045245.1 Lucilia cuprina
AAACTAGACTACAGACTAGACAATGGACTAGACAATAGACTAGACTATATACTAGACTATAGACTAGACTAGACTATTGACTAGACTATTGACTAGACTACAGACTAGACTACAGGCTAGGCTACATACTAGACAATGGACTAGACAATAGACTAGACTGTAGGCTATAGACTAGACTATAGACTAGCCTATTGACTAGACTATAGACTAGACTATAGACTAGACTATAGACTAGACTATAGACTAGACTATAGACTAGACTATAGACTAGACTATAGACTAGACTATAGACTAGACTATAGACTAGACTATAGACTAGACTATAGACTAGACTATAGACTAGACTATAGACTAGACTATAGACTAGACTATAGACTAGGCTATAGACTAGGCTATAGACTAGACTATAGGCTAGACTATAGGCTAGACTATAGACTATACTATAAACTGGACTATAGACTAGACTATTGACTAGACTATTGACTAGACTACAGACTAGACAATGGACTAGACAATAGACTAGACTATATATAGACTAGACTACAGACTAGACTATAGGCTATAGAATAGACTATAGACTAGCCTATTGACTAGACTATAGACTAGACTATAGACTAGACTATAAACTAGACTACAGACTAGACTATACACTAGATTATAGGCTAGACTATAGGCTATACTATAGGCTAGACTATAGACTAGACTATAGACTAGACTATAGGCTAGACTATAGACTAGACTATAGGCTAGACTATAGACTAGACTATAGGCTAGACTATAGACTAGACTATAGGCTAGACTATAGACTAGACTATAGGCTAGACTATAGACTAGACTATAGGCTAGACTATAGACTAGACTATAGGCTAGACTATAGACTAGACTATAGACTAGACTATAGAGTAGACTATAGGCTAGACTATAGGCTAAACCATAGACTAGACTATAGACTAGACTATAGACTAGACTACAGACTAGACTATAGGCTAAACCATAGACTAGACTATAGACTAGACTATAGACTAGACTATAGACTAGACTGTATACTAGACTATAGACTAGACTATAAACTAGACAATAGACTAGACTATAAACTAGACTATAGTCTAGACTATAGACTAGACTATAGACTAGACTATAGACTAGACTATAAACTAGACCATAGACTAGACTATAGACTAGACAATAGACTAGGCTATAGACTAGACCAGATTATAGACTAGATTATAGACTAGACTATAGACTAGACTATAGACTAGACTATAGACTAGACTGTAGACTAGACTATATACAAGACTACAGACCACAGACTAGACCATAGACTAGACTATAGACCAGAGTATAGATCAGACTATAGACTACAGACTAGACTATAGACTAGACTACAGACTAGACTATAGACTAGCCTATAGACTAAACTATAGGCTAGCCTATAGACTAAACTATAGACTAGACTATAGAC
>NW_025805070.1:0-3965 GCF_022045245.1 Lucilia cuprina
AAAACACACATTATGCTACAAATGATATAACATATTAAAGTACAATCATAATGCTTTAAAATGATGCCTAAATGACTGTCATAGCGTGAAAACTGTCAATGTTATTTGCAGCCATATCGGAACCTTAAAACACCGCTTTTTTAAAGCTGTGAAAATAATTTTACCGATCTATCCAAATGGCCATTTTCTAAAAATATATTATGCAATAAATTATATACCAAAACAAATGGCAACTATAATGCTTTAAAATGGTACATAATCGACTGTCCTAGCACGAAAACTGCCAAAGTTAATTGCAACCATAGCATGTTCAGATTACTACGTTTATTATACATAGAACAATAATTATACCGATCTATCAAATTGAATAATTTCTAAAAATACACATTATGCTACAAATGATTTACCATATTACAGTGCAATCATAATGCTTTAAAATGATTCATAAATGACTGTCATAGCGTGAAAATTGCCAATGTTATTTGCAGCCATATCGGAACCTTAAAATACCGCGTTTTAAAGCTATGAAAATAATTATACCGATCCTTCCAATTAGCCATTTTCTAAAAATATATTATGCAATAAATTATATACCAAAACAAATGGCAATTTTAATGCTTTAAAATGGTGCATAAACGACTGTCCTAGCACAAAAACTGCCAAAGTTAATTGCAACCATATCGGAACTTCAGATTACTGCGTTTATTAAACATAGAACAATAATTCTACCGATCTATCAAACTTACCAATTTGTAAAAACACACATTATGCTACAAATGATATACTAAATTAAAGTACAATCATAATGCTTTAAAATGATGCCTAAATGACTGTCATAACGTGAAAACTGTCAATGTTATTTGCAGCCATATCGGAACCTTAAAATGCCGCGTTTTTAAAGCTGTGTAAATAATTCTACCGATCAATCCAATTAGCCATTTTCTAAAAATATATTATGCAATAAATTATATACCAAAACAAATGGCAACTATAATGCTTTAAAGTGGTGCATAAACGACTGTCCTAGCACGAAAACTGCCAAAGTTAATTGCAACCATATCGGAACCTCAGATTACTGCGTTTATTAAACATAGAACAATAATTCCACCGATCTATCAAATTGACCAATTTGTAAAAACACACATTATGCTACAAATGATATACCATATTAAAGTGTAATCATAATGCTTTAAAATGATGCCTAAATGACTGCCATAGCGTGAAAACTGTCAATGTTATTTGCAGCCATATCGGAACCTTAAAATACCGCGTTTTTAAACCTGTGAAAATAACTCTACCGATCTATCCAATTGGGCATTTTCTAAAAATACATTATGCAATATATTATATACCAAAACAAATGGCAACTATAATGCAATAAAAAGATATATAAACGACTGCTATAACATAAAAACTATAAAAGATATTTGCAACCATATCGGAGCCTTAAATTACCGCATTTTTAAACCTGTACCAATAAATATACCGATCTATCCAATTTTTGTAAAAATTCATTACGCCACAAATTATGCACCAAAACAAAGTGCAACTGTAATGCTTTAAAATGATGCATAAACGATTGTCCTGGCATGATAACTGTCAAAGTTATTTGCAACCATATCGGAACCTCAAATCACAGCGTTTTTAAACATAGGTCAACAATTCTACCGATCCTTCAAATTGATCATTTTTTAGACGAACACATTATGCCACAAATGATGTACCAAATTAAAGTGCAATAATAATGCTTTAAAATGCTGCATAAATGACTGTCATAGCATGAAAACTGTCAAAGTTATTCACAACAATATCGGAACCTCAGATTACTGCGTTTATTATACATAGAACAATAATTCTACCGATCTATCAAATTGACCAATTTGTAAAAATACACATTATGCTACAAATGATATACCATATTAAAGTGCAATCATAATGCTTTAAAATGATGCCTAAATGACTGTCATAGCGTGAAAACTGTCAATGTTATTTGCAGACATATCGGAACCTTAAAATACCGCGATTTTAAAGCTGTGAAAATAATTCTACCGATCTATCCAATTAGCCATTTTCTAAAAATAATATACAACAAATGGCAATTTTAATGCTTTAAAAGGGTGCATAAATGACTGTCCTAGCACGAAAACTGTCAAAGTTATTTGCAACCATATCGGAACCTCAAATTACCGCCTTTTTAAACCTGGGAAAATAATTCTACCGATTTATCCAACTGGCCACTTTCTAAAAATACATTATACAGTAAATTGTATACCAAAACAAATGGCAATTTTAATGCTTTAAAATGGTGCATAAACGACTGTCCTAGCGCGAAAACCGCCAAAGTTAATTGCAACCATATCGGAACCTCAGATTACTGCGTTTATTAAACATAGAACAATAATTCTAACGATCTATCAAATTGACCAATTTGTAAAAACACACATTATGCTACAAATGATATACCATATTGAAGTTCAATCATTATGCTTTAAAATGATGCCTAAATGACTGTCATAGCGTGAAAACTGTCAGTGTTATTTGCAGCCATATCGGAACCTTAAAATACCGCATTTTTAAAGCTGTGAAAATAATTGTACCGATCTATCCAATTATCCATTTTCTAAAAATTATATACAACAAATGGCAATTTTAATGCTTTAAAATGGTGCATAAATGACTGTCCTAGCACGAAAACTGTCAAAGTTATTTGCAACCATATCGGAACCTCAAATTACCGCCTTTTTAAACCTGGGAAAATAATTCTACCGATCTATCAAATTGACCAATTTGTAAAAACACACATTATGCTACAAATGATATACCATATTGAAGTACAATCATAATGCTTTAAAATGATGCCTAAATGACTGTCATAGCGTGAAAACTGCCAATGTTATTTGCAGCCATATCGGAACCTTAGGTTAGGTTAGGTATTCATTCTGCAAAGACGCACACTTGGGTCCTGTTGGTCCCTTTGTGATACCTGTAAAGATAATAAAATATAAGAGAAAGAGGGTAGAGGATAGTAGAAGATAGTTTAGGATTAAGTCATAGAAGAGAAATTGAAGTGGAGGAGAAGATTGAGAGGTCTGTCCTTGCGTACTAGTGAGTGCCTTAATTATTATTGAATGTCTCGCCATCCTGTTTAAGGATGCCCGGCATTCCTGGACTAGTTTAGATGTAGTATATACACCAATCAGGGATTTGATAGCAGCTTGGCTGTCGGTACAAATTTGAATATCTCTGTTTGATATTCTGTGGTACCAAAGCCAATTTGCTGCTCTTTTTATGGCTGATAGTTCAGCCTGTAGTGGACTACAATTATTCTGTATCCTAAAGCTTATTTTAGTTCCAAATTCAGGGATAAAAATGCCACCTCCAACTCGTTCCCCTTTTTTAGAACCATCCGTATATACCAGGAGGGTTCTTGGGGAACTGTTATCCTCCGGTGAAGAGTTTTCGGATATTGTGTATCCGAAGTCCCTACAGAGGAAAAGTTTGGGTATGCAGTAATCAATATTGCCCGGGAGGAAAGATGTTTCCCTCATAATAGCCGCATGGCCGTATGGCCTGTGTGTCCAAGCATTTATGGCATCAAGTCTGAGGGCAGTGATGAGTGCCAGTTTTCTGGCTATCAGATCCGTTGGGATCCAATTAAGCATAGCGAATAGAGATTTGGTTGCTCCTGTTATAAGGATTGCTATCCTTCTTAGTACCTTATCAAGAAGTATACAATTGGAGTTGTTGTCCAGTGCTTTCCACCAGACAACAGCCCCGTAAAAGAGAATAGGTTTAATAACCGCTTCATGGATCCAATTTACCAGTTTGGGATTTAGTCCCCATCTGTTTCCTATGGTCTTCTTGCAAATGTACATTGCCATTAAGGCTTTGTTTACTCTGGCTGTGATATTTTCCTTCCATGATAGTTTACTATCAAGTATCACCCCTAGGTATTTCGCACTGTT
>NW_025805071.1:0-1252 GCF_022045245.1 Lucilia cuprina
GGTATGCAATCTTATACATGTATTAATTTTTATAAAAATATATAAAATTGTACTCATCTAAATTCCATTAAATGTACAGACGTAGAATAACTAGGAAAACAATTTCTACAGAAAAAACTTTATAATAAACAAAACTACATACATACATATGTATATGGCATCGACATTAAATAAGTTATACCTAATGTATCTATATATAATAGATACCAGAATGTATTTACAACAAACTAATTGATAAACATACTATGCAGCAGTTGCAGTTTACACACACACACACATAGTAGAAAAACTACAGATAGTATTCATTCTTACATTTCGAATTTTACAAATGCATTAAAAAAATGTTCCTAACTATATTAGGAACAAAACTAAAGAAAGGAATATACAGTTAACACACAAATACATTAAATAATAATATTCCCATATATGTATATGTATATTTGTCTGCCACATACATCATATTTGTGGCATGATGCTGTTATTGCTGCTGATGCTGCATAAAAACGAAACGAAGTAGAAGAAAGTAATGCTGAAGCCAAAGACACTTGAAGCGGAAGTATTTGTAAAACTTTGTTACACTTTGCTGTACTACGGTAAAACGTAGAACAACTATAAACTTTACAATAGTAGATGATACAGCAACAAATTGTTTTTTTTTCACGAAAAGAGTGGTAAACTAGTTTTCCAGGGTTTGGTTGATACAATGTTGGTATGGTTTAAAATAAAAACGTTGAAAATTAAAGCTACATTTTATATTTTAAAGAAGAACAAACTATGGCACCTTGCTTTTATATTATACCATTACCATAACTTATTATATCATATATATAAAGGCGTAAATAATATTTCAAATTTTCTTGTTGATCATATTTACTTTCTAATAACTTTGATTAATTTAGTTGGTTGATAAATAAATGACTTAATTCAAAACGTTAAAAAGAAAATACATTAACTTACCCAGAATTAGACTTCATGTGTAAGATATAATATTACCTAAAGATTTGTGTTACCTCATTACGTATGAGTTATATGTGTTTAATAACCATCATTAATAATATCACTCATACGTCTGGATAATTGTTATATAAATACGTTCATTTACACACAGGTTTATTAACACATTAATTTTTGGTTCACAATAACATTATTCTTAAGAATATTAGGTGCTATATTACTTTGGCCCACTTATGTGTTAAGGTTGTTTCTGTTAACTCTCATGAATTCAAGCATTAACAATATATACCATTGAGAA
>NW_025805072.1:0-1031 GCF_022045245.1 Lucilia cuprina
GAGATAAAATAACAGTTAAATTCCTCAAATTTTGTCAGAGGCACTTTAGTGTCAATATGATTATATGGGATAAAAAGTGGACGGACCAGAGAGGGTTAATAAATTGGCGGACTATCCATGAGGGGGGCGGCACCTCCCATATTTATTAAATACAAAAATTCGTTTATCTCGGAAACTGTTACATTTAGAATCTTAAATTTTTGCACGAATAACTTTAACATCCATGTTAACATTTTGGGTAATAAATTGGTGGACTATTCATGAGGGGAGCGACACCTCCCACATTAATTAAATACAAAAATTCGTATATCTTGGAAACTATTACAGTTAGAATCAGAATAACTTTAACATCCATGTAAACATTTTGCGTAATAAATTACCGGACTACCCATGAGGGGAGAGGCGCCTTCCATATTAATTAAATACAAAAATTCGTTTATTTTCGGATAATATAACAGTTAGAGTCCTCAAATTTTATCGGAGCCACTTTAGTGTCAATATAATTATTTGGGATAAAAAGTGGGAGGACTAGCGTTAGGGGGCGTGCCACCTCCCATATAAATTAAATACAAAAATTCGTTTATCTTGGAAACTATTACATTTAGAATCTTAAAATTTTGCACAAATAACTTTAACATCTATGTAAACATTTTGGGTAATAAATTGGTGGACTGCCCATGAGGGGAGCGGCACCTCCCATATTAATTAAATACAAAAATTCGTTTATCTGGGAAACTAATACAACTAAATTCTTAAAATTTTCACAAAGAACTTTAATATTTTAAGGAAATAGAGCGGACTGGGGGCTTGGAGCCCCCATATGAAAAAAATAGAAAAATTCGCATATCTGAGAAACTATTAGAGCAAAAATCTTTAAATTTTACTTTAAATTTAAACATTTAGAGTATAATGAGCGGACTTCAATGGGGGACTTGACACCTCCTATATGAATTAAATACAAAATTTCGTTTAACTGGGAAACTAATAGAACTAGATTCTTAAAATTTTGCACAAATTACTTTAATATTCAT
>NW_025805073.1:0-1764 GCF_022045245.1 Lucilia cuprina
GATGCGAAAGGAGGTCCCACAAAGTACTAATTTTAAGAAAAATATAACATAATTTTAATGATATTTAAAATGTACAAAAACTTTTGTCCCAATGAATTTAGCTTTTTTGTGTTATTTCTTAAATAATGCGTTAAATATTAATATTTTTTTATTATAATTAAATAAAAAAATAAATAAAAATTAATTGCATTAAATTTGTTTTAATATTAGGTTTAATTTCTAAGATTATCAAAAAATACATGGTGTACAAATAATTATGTCCCTAACTGTAGCTAAATCGACTCAAAAAATGATTTTAAGCCGATTGGTATACTTTGATATTATTGTGCGTTACAAACATCAGCACAAACCCAATATACCCTCCCCATTAAAGTGTGGTAGGCTATAATAAATGATTTTTTTGCCAGACAAAATTATATAATATTTGACCCCTTATATAAATTTATACATAGCTAAGTTCTTGTCTTTTAAAAAGATTTACAATCCCAAAAACAAGTAAGAATGTTATAGTCGGTCAAGCCCGACCATATAATACCCTACACCACAGTGTATTTCGCGGAATAATTAGTTTCCTTCTAAGTTTTTAATTAAATATTTTAAAATTAAGAAGTACTTAAGCCCTCACGCCACGGCTTATTCCAAGGGAGAGTAAATATGTTATTTCACATATTTGATGTCTGTAAAAAAATATATTTAAGGTTAAATATAAAATTTAAGCAATTATTAAACTTTATCGTTTCTAAGTCATCAAGGCTAGTATAAAACTTAGTTTGGCAGGTTCTTGTCCAGATTCGAGTGGATTAAACACAATTATGGACTTAAATGCCCTATTCGGCGGGTTCAGTTGTATGGGGGCTAGGTTAAATAATGGACCGATGTAAACCATTTGCAACAGTCTTCGTCTCTGGTACAATAGAAGATCGAGTGACAAATTTTATTGAATTATCTTCAAAATTGCGACCTGTAGTTTGATTACAATATACCCTCCCCACTAAAGTGGTGTAGGGCGTAATAAAATTAATCTCACTCTAGCAACTTGTGGTGATAAATATGTGTAATATTAAAAAATATGTTGAAAATAGAATTTTCAGAATATTATTAGATTATAAGGAATACTTTAAACACATTTTCAGTAATCAGTAAAAAACTTATTTTTTTTGCAGTAACCAGTAAATTTATTTAATTTTTTTGCAGTAATCAGTAAAATTTTCTGAATACTGAATTTTTTCAGTAACAAGTAAAAACATACTGAATACTGACAAATTTTTGAGTTATCAGTAAAACTTTATATTTACTGCATTTTTACTAGTACTGCAATGTGCCCATCTATGATATTTAAAATATCACTTTATATATACGGCTATAGTAACATTTTTTGTAAAAAAAAGTTTGTTGTTGTAGTACACACCCTAGAACGATGAAATCCGATAAGAAATGTATGCCATCCGAATTCTACACTTCCAACTTAAAGTTCCATATAGGTTTTTATCGTGCACAAGATCATCCGATAGCAGCTATAAATCATTTTATATATACGGCTATAGTAACATTTTTTGTAAAAAAATGTTTGTTGTTGTAGTACACACCCTAGAACGATGAAATCCGGAAAAAATGTATGCCATCCGATTTCTACGCTTCCAACTTAAAGTTCTATATAGGTTCTGATCGTGCACAAGATCTTCCGATATCACTTAAATATCATTTTATATATACGGCTATAGTAACATTTTTTGTAAAAAAAGTTTGTTGTTGTAGTACACACCC
>NW_025805074.1:0-2764 GCF_022045245.1 Lucilia cuprina
CAGATTACTGCGTTTATTAAACATAGAACAATAATTCTACCGATCTATCAAATTGACCAATTTGTAAAAACACACATTATGCTATAGATGATATACCATATTAAAGTGCAATCATAATGCTTTAAAATGATGCCTAAATGACTGTCATAGATTGAAAGCTGTCAATTTTATTTGCAGCCATATCGGACCCTTAAAATACCGCGTGTGAAAATAATTCTACCGATCTATCCAATTAGCCATTTTATAAAAATAAATTATGCAATAAATTATATACCAAAACAAATGGCAACTATAATGCAATAAAAAGATATATAAACGACTGCTATAACACGAAAACTATAAAAGATATTTGCAAACATATCGAAGCCTTAAATTACCGCATTTCCAAACCTGTACCAATAAATATTCCGATCTATCCAATTTTTGTAAAAATTCATTATGCCACAGATTGTAAAGTGCAATCATAATGCATAAATGACTGTCATAGCATGTTATTTGCAGTTATTTGCAGTCATATCGGAACCTCAAATTACCGCATTTTTAAAGCTGTGAAAATAGTTCTACCGATCTATCCAATTGGCCATTTTCTAAAAATATATTATGCAAAAAATTATATACCAAAACAAATGGCAACTATAATGCAATAAAAAGATATATAAACGACTGCTATAACACGAAAACTACAAAAGATATTTGCAACCATATCGGAGCCTTAAATTACCGCATTTCCTAACCTGTACCAATAAATATACCGATCTATCCAATTTTTGTAAATATTCGTTATGCCACAAATTGTACACCAAAACAGAGTGCAACTGTAATGCTTTAAAATGATGCATAAACGATTGTCCTGGCATGAAAACTGTCAAAGTTATTTGCAACCATATCGGAACCTCAAATCACAGCGTTTTTAAACATAGAACAACAATTCTACCGATCCTTCAAATTGACCATTTTGTAGAAACACATTATGCCACAAATGATATACCATATTAAAGTGCAATCATAATGCTTTAAAATGATGCATAAATGACTGTCATAGCATGAAAACTGTCAAAGTTATTCACAACCATATCGGAACCTCAAATTACCGCCTTCGTAAACCTGGAAAAATAATTCTACCGATCTATCCAATTGTCAATTTTCTAAAAATACATTATGCAATAAGTTATATACCAAAAGAAATGGCAATTTGAATGCTTTAAAATGGTACACCAAATCAAGGTGCAACTGTAATGCTTTAAAATGATGCATAAACGATTGTCCTGGCATGAAAAATGTCAAAGTTATTTGCAACCACATCGGAACCTCAAATCACAGCATTTTTAAACATAGAACAACAATTCTACCGATCCTTCATATTGACCATTTTTTAGACGAACACATTGTGCCACAAATGATATACCAAATTAAAGTGCAATCATAATGCTTTAAAATGATGCATAAATGACTGTCATAGCATGAAAACTGTCAAAGTTATTCACAACCATATCGGAACTTCAAATTACCGCTTTCGTAAACCTGGGAAAATAATACTACCGATCTATCCAATTGGCCATTTTCTAAAAATACATTATGCAATAAATTATATACCAAAACAAATGGCAATTTTAATTCTTTAAAATGGTGCATAAACGACTGTCCTAGCACGAAAACTGCCAAAGTTAATTGCAGCCATATCGGAACCTCAGATTACTGCATTTGATACATAGAACAATAAATCTACCGATCTATCAAGTTGACCAATTTGTAAAAAACACACATTATGCTACAAATGATATACCATATTAAAGTGCAATCATAATGCTTTAAAATGATGCCTAAATGACTGTCATAGCGTGAAAACTGTCAATTTTATTTGCAGCCATATTGGAACCTTAAAATACCGCGTTTTTAAAGCTGTGAAAATAATTCTACCGATCTATCCAATTAGCCTTTTTATAAAAATAAATTATGCAATAAATTATATACCAAAACAAATGGCAACTATAATGCAATAAAAAGATATATAAACGACTGCTATAACATGAAAACTATAAAAGATATTTGCAACCATATCGGAGCCTTAAATTACCGCATTTCCAAACCTGTACCAATAAATATACCGATCTATCCAATTTTTGTAAATACTCGTTATGCCACAAATTGTACACCAAAACAGAGTGCAACTGTAATGCTTTAAAATGATGCATAAACGATTGTCCTGGCATGAAAACTGTCAAAGTTATTTGCAACCATATCGGAACCTCAAATCACAGCGTTTTTAAACATAGAACAACAATTCTACCGATCCTTCAAATTGACCATTTTTTAGACGAACACATTATGCCACAAATGATATACCAAATTAAAGTGCAATCATAATGCTTTTTTGTAAAAGATCATTATGCCACAGATTGTACACCAAAACAAAGTGCAACTGTAATGCTTTAAAATGATGCATAAACGATCGTCCTGGCAATTTTAATTCTTTAAATTGGTGCATAAACGACTGTCCTAGCACGAAAACTGCCAAAGTTAATTGCAGCCATATGGGAACCTCAGATTACTGCATTTGATACATAGAACAATAAATCTACCGATCTATCAAGTTGACAAATTTGTAAAAACACACATTATGCTACAAATGATATACCATATTAAAGTGCAATCATAGTGCTCTAAAATGATGCATAAATGACTGTCATAGCATGAAAACTGTCAAAGTTATTCACAACCATATCGGAACCTCAAATTACCGCCTTTTTAAACCTGGGAAAATAAT
>NW_025805075.1:0-1471 GCF_022045245.1 Lucilia cuprina
TTAATTTGGTATATCATTTGTGGCATAATGTGTTCGTCTAAAAAATGGTTAATTTGAAGGATCGGTAGAATTGTTGTTCTATGTTTAAAAACGCTGTGATTTGAGGTTTCGATATGGTTGGAAATAACTTTAACAGTTTTCATGCCAGGACAATCGTTTATGCTTCATTTGAAAGCATTACAGTTGCACTTTGTTTTGGTGTACAATTTGTGGCATAATGAATTTTTACAAAAATTGGATAGATCGGTATATTTATTGGTACAGGTTTGGAAATGCGGTAATTTAAGGCTCCGATATGGTTGCAAATATCTTTTGTAGTTTTCATGTTATAGCAGTCGTTTATATATCATTTTATTCCCAGGTTTAAAAAGGCGGTAATTTGAGGTTCCGATATGGTTGTGAATAACTTTGACAGTTTTCATGCTATGACAGTCATTTATGCATCATTTTAAAGCATTATCATTGCACTTTAATATGGTATATCATTTGTAGCATAATATGTGTTTTTACAAATTGGTCAACTTGATAGATCGGTAGAATTATTGCTCTATGTATCAAATGCAGTAATCTGAGGTTCCGATATGGCTGCAATTAACTTTGGCAGTTTTCGTGCTAGGACAGTCGTTTATGCACCATTTTAAAGCATTAAAATTGCCATTTGTTTTGGTATATAATTTATTGCATAATGTATTTTTAGAAAATGGCCAATTGGATAGATCGGTAGTATTATTTTCCCAGGTTTAAAAAGGCGGTAATTTGAGTTTCCGATATGGTTGTGAATAACTTTGACAGTTTTCATGCTATGACAGTCATTTATGCATCATTTTAGAGCATTATGATTGCACTTTATATTGGTATATCATTTGTAGCATAATATGTGTTTTTACAAATTGGTCAACTTGATAGATCGGTATAATTATTGTTCTATGTATCAAATGCAGTAATCTGAGGTTCCGATATGGCTGCAATTAACTTTGGCAGTTTTCGTGCTAGGACAGTCGTTTATGCACCATTTTAAAGCATTAAAATTGCCATTTGTTTTGGTATATAATTTATTGCATAATGTATTTTTAGAAAATGGCCAATTAGATAAATCGGTAGTATTATTTTCCCAGGTTTAAAAAGGCGGTAATTTGAGGTTCCGATATGGTTGTGAATAACTTTGACAGTTTTCATGCTATGGCAGTCATTTATGCATCATTTTAGAGCATTGTGATTGCACTTTATATTGGTATATCATTTGTGGCATAATGTGTTCGTCTAAAAATGGTCAATTTGAAGGATCGGTAGAATTGTTGTTCTATGTTTAAAAACGCTGCGATTTGAGGTTCTGATATGGTTGCAATTAACTTTGACAGTTTTAATGCCAGGACAATCGTTTATGCATCATTTTAAAGCATTACAGTTGCACTTTGTTTTGGTGTATAATTTGTGGCATAATGAGTTTTTACAAAAATAGGATAGATCGGTA
>NW_025805076.1:0-3403 GCF_022045245.1 Lucilia cuprina
TATATCTATACGGTACAAATAATTGCAACTCAATGTTTGTAAATCGTTTTTCATACATTATCCACATATTTTTTTAATTTTGATATTATTGATAATTACATTATAAAACAAGGTACCTGATATAGTATAGTTTTTTCTGCAAATTCGAAAATTTGTAAATACATATATCTTACTTAAATACATCATATTTTGTATAAAAAAGTAGCAAAACTCTAGAATAAGTCAAACAACTAAGTAATGATATTAAATGTAGGTAGTATAACTGAGAAAATAAACAATTCCAACATTCGAATGCATTTTATTTATCATACAATTTCAACTTTAAGGTATAAGTAGTGTAATATTTCCCAAAAAAAAACTCTAAAATAAGTACAAAAATTATGTAATTTGTTGATAAAATTAGCAAATATATCTATACGTTACAAATAATTTGCAATTCAATGTTTTTTATATCGTTTTCATACATTACCCACACATTTTTTTCAATTTGATATTAGTGATATTTACAGATAAAATCAAATATTTCGAAATGAAAATTTTTTTCTAAAAATGTACCGTTTTTTTTTTTTGAAAAATTTTGAAATTCATTGATTGTACTATAAGTTATGTTTATGGAATCTTTGATTTAACGTATAGTGTACGATTTTCCAAAAAAAAAAAACTCTAAAATAAGTACAAAAATTAAGTAATTTGTTGATAAAATTAGCAAATATTTCTATACGGTACAAATAATTGCAATTCAGTGTTTTTAAATCGTTTTCCATACATTATTCACATATTTTTTTAATTATGTAAATACATATATCTTTGTAAATACATATATCTTTGTAAATACATATATCTTTGTAAATACATATATCTTACTTAAATACATCATATTTTGTATAAAAAAGTAGCATAACTCTAGAATAAGTCAAACAAATAAATAATGATATTAAAAGTGGGTAGCTTAACTGAAAATATAAACAATTCCAACATTCGAATGCGTTGTATTTACTATACAATTTATACTTTAAGTATAGTGTACGATTTCCAAAAAACTCTAAAAAAGTACAAAAATTAAGTAATTTGTTGATAAAATTATCAAATATATATCTACGGTACAAATAATTGCAATTCAATGTTTGTAAATCGTTTTTCATACATGATCCATTTTATTTAATTTTGATATTGTTGATATTTACATTATAAAATCAAATATTTCGAAAGAAAAAAATTCTAACAAGGTACCTGATATTGTATAGTTTTTTCTGCAAATTCGAACATTTGTAAATACATATATCTTACTTAAATACATCATATTTTGTATGATAAAGTACATGATAAAATCAAATATTTCGAAATTAAAATTTTTGCTAAAAATGTACAGTTTTTTTTTTTTTTGAAATTAATTGATTTTACTATCAGTTATGTTTATGAAATCTTTGATTTAACGTATAGTGTACGGTTTCCCAAAAAACTTTAAAATAAGTACAAAACTTAAGTAATTTGTTGGTAAAATTATTGCAATTTAGTGTTTGTAAATCGTTTTTCATACATTATACACATATTTTTTTAATTTTGATATTGTTGATATTTACATTATAAAATCAAATATTTCGAAAATTTGTAAATACATATATCTTACTTAAAAAAATTCTAACAAGGTACCTGATATTGTATAGTTTTTTCTGCAAATTTGTAAATACATATATCTTACTTAAATACATCATATTTTGTATAAAAAAGTAGCAAAACTCTAGAATAAGTCAAACAAATAAGTAATGATATTAAAAGTGGGTAGCATAACTGAAAAAAATAAACAATACCAGCATTCGAATGCATTGTAATTAGTATATAGTTTAAACTTTAAAGTATATAGTAATTTCAATGCATTCGAATGCTGGAATTGTTAATTTTTTCAGTTATGCTACCTACTTTTGACAAAAAAATCATTGATTTAAAGTAATGATATTAAAAGTATGTAACATAACTGAAAAAATTAATAATTCCAATATTCGAAATTATTTATTTACTATGCAATTTAAACTTTAAAGTATAGTGTACGATTTCCCAAAAAAAACTCTAAAATATGTACAAGAATTAAGTAATTTGTTGATAAAATTAGCAAATATATATTGTATAGTTTTTTTGAAACTCATTGATTTATGTTTATGAAATCTTTGATTTAAAGTATATTGTACGATTTCCCAAAAAACTCTAAAATAAGTACACAAATTAAGTAATTTGTTGATAAAATTAGCAAATATATCTATACGTTACAAATAATTGCAATTCAATTTTTTTTAAATCGTTTTCATACATTACCCACACATTTTTTTAATTTTGATATTGCTGATATTTACATGATTATTTCGAAATGAAAAAGTTTTCTTAAAATGTACCTGATATTGTAGTTTTTTTTTTTTGAAATTCATTGATTTTACTATCAGTTATGCTTATGAAATCTTTGATTTAACGTATAGTGTAAGATTTCCAAAAAATTCTAAAATAAGTACAAAAATTAAGTAATTTGTTGATAAAATTAGCAAATATACGGTACAAATAATTGCAATTCAATGTTTGTAAATAGTTTTTCATACTGTTGATAATTACATTGTAAAATCAAATATTTCGAAAGAAAAAAATTCTAACAATGTAGCTGATATTGCATAGTTTTCTCTGCAAATTGGTAAATTTGTAAATACATATATCTTACTTAAATACATCATATTTTGTATAAAAAAGTAGCAAAACTCTAGTCAAAAAAAGTCAAACACATAAGAAACAATATTAAAAGTAGGTAGCATAACTGAAAAAATAAACAATTCCTACATTCGAATGTATTGTATTTACTATACAATTTCAACTTTAAGGTATAGTGTAATATTTCCCCAAAAAAAAACTCTAAAATAAGTACAAAGATTAAATACTTTGTTTATGAAATTAGCAAATATCTATACGTTACAAATAATTGCAATTAATTTTTTTTACTTAAATACATCATATTTAGTATAAAAAAGTAGTATGAAATCTTTGATTTAACGTATAGTGTAAGATTTCCAAAAAACTCTAAAATAAGTACAAAAATTAAGTAATTTGTTGATAAAATTAGCAAATATACGGTACAAATAATTGCAATTCAATGTTTGTAAATAGTTTTTCATACATTATCCACACATTTTTTTAATTTTGATATTGTTGATAATTACATTATAAAATCAAATATTTCGAAAGAAAAAAATTCTAACAAGGTACCTGATATTGCACAGTTTTTTTCTGCAAATTCGAAATTTATACTTTAAGTATAGTGTACGATTTCCAAAAAACTCTAAAATAAGTACAAAAATTAAGTAATTTGTTGATAAAATTAGCAAATATATCTATACCGTACAAATAATTGCAATTCAATGTTTGTAAATCG
>NW_025805077.1:0-1119 GCF_022045245.1 Lucilia cuprina
TCTAGTTCAGTTCTAGTTCAGTTCTAGTTCAGTTCTAGTTCAGTTCTAGTTCAGTTCTAGTTCAGTTCTAGTTCAATTCTAGTTCAGTTCTAGTTCAGTTTTGGTTCAGTTCTTGTTCTGTGGATGCAAGTTCTTAACTATCATGGAGATCATCCGAAATATCATTGGTTCGAAAACCATTATATAAATATGATAAATTTATTTCATTTATAATATTTAAAATTAAAAGAAAAGTAGAAATAGAAGAATTACACTTTTTATTTCGCACTTCAATATCAACTTTATTTAATAAAGTCAGCCACTAAAGTAAACACAAGAAAAAAAAAGAGTTTATAAATAAACCACCATAATATAAACGTCACTCTACTTGTCAAATATTTCAGACAATTATGTTATTAAAATTAAAAGAAAATACTATAAATAACAACATAATGAAACACAAACACATTAACTTTTGCCTCTTCTTTTACCAGACTCGCAGTGAAATGGTTGGTAATGCGTGTTTGTGTAATTGCCACTATTTAAGTTTGTTTATTATTTATGTTGTTGTTGTGGTGTTGTAGTTGTGTTTTGTTGTTGTTGTTAAGTTTTGTAAATACAAACAAGGTCTTTGAACTTTTTCGTTTAATAAAAATATGTATTATGTACTTGGTATGAAAAAATAGGTCACGGAATAATATTGAATAAAAACAAAAAAAAAACATAGATGTTGTAGTTTGTACTCTCAAGTGTTGAGAGTGTGAGTACTCTGTATTAATTGTTGTTGGTATATATTTTAAGAAATTGTATAAATTACAAAGGGGGGAACTTCAAAATAGAGTTACTCGGACAGTGAAAAAGAGTGCGAGTTCGGGGAGGAAGTTTATCACCGGGAGTTATAATTTGAACTGAATAAGAACTGAACTAGAACTAGACTAGAACTGAACTAGAACTGAACTTGAACTGAACTTGAACTGAACTTGAACTGAACTTGAACTGAACTTGAACTGAACTTGAACTGAACTAGAACTGAACTAAAACTGAACTAGAACTGAACTAGAACTGAAGTAGAACTGAACTAAAACTGAACTAGAACTGAACTAGAACTGAACTAGAACTAAACTAGAACTAAACTAGAAC
>NW_025805078.1:0-1264 GCF_022045245.1 Lucilia cuprina
TGTAAATTTCCATTTATTCAGCAATTTTTTTTATTTGAACAATTTAACAATCATATGTTGTTGACATTTAAATAAACAGCTGTTCAGTATATTTAATAGTAGTAGGATTCTACAATTGCAACAAAAAGTCGACCATTCGAATTTTTGCGATTTGTCGACTACGAAGTTTCTCGTACTCAGAAACTTGTTTTATTATTCTTCTCATTCGTACAACAAATCAATGCGTAATACGTAGTTTCTGAAAGATTCCCAACTAAATTTTCCTAGTGTGGACCAGGTCTTAGAAACGAATATTCCCTGTAGCAAAAGGTTCTATACATCGACTTTCGAATAATCGACTTTTTGTCGAAAAAAAGTCGAAAAGTCGAAGTCGACTATTTGGTTCCAAAAAGTCGATAACTCGACTATCGTCTGTGAAAAAATCGAAAAGTCGACTTTGTCGAAAGACAAAAAGTCGTTAAATGTAGAAAAGTCGAAAAAGTCGAAAACTCAAAAATTGTAGAAACAAGTCAAAAATAGTCGAAAATTTAAAAAAAGGTCAAAAACTCTAAAAAATCGAAAGTTAAAAAAATGTCGGAAAAAGTGGAAAACTCGAAAATTGTAGAAACAAGTCAAAAATAGTCGAAAATTTAAAAAAAAAAAAAATGGAAAAAAGGTTAAAAACTCTAAAATAGTCGGAAAAACTAGAAAAAAGTCAAAAAATCAAAAAGTCGAAAAGAACGAAAAGTCGGAAAAAGTCGAAAAGTTAAAAAAGTCGAAAAGTCAAAAAGAGTCGAAAAAATCGAAAAGTCGGAAAAAGTCGATTTATAAAACACTTATAGTCGAAAAGTCTAAAAGTAGACTTTTAATTAATTGTAAAAAGTCGAAAAATCGACTTTTCATAAAATGCAAAAGTCGAAAAGTCGACTTTTAACTAGATGAAAAAGTCGACTTTTAACTAGATGACTATAAAATCCTAGTTTTCACTTGGCAATCATGTTGTTATTAGCAGAGATGGGAAGCATCTTTTCATAAATAGATTTTGTATCTTTAACTTTTAATAATTACATAGTACATAATTACATAATTCCACAACTTGTAACGTTTTCTCAACTAAAGCAGTGGTTGTTATAGTTATTAATCAATCGACTTTTATAACTCATCGACTTTTTCGAAGAGAAGTCAATTATTTAAAAGTTAATAATTAATATTTTCAATATTTAATATTTAAGAATAAATAATTCTTTTAAATATACTCATAACTGGTGCAGGGTATCATATACTC
>NW_025805079.1:0-3279 GCF_022045245.1 Lucilia cuprina
AACTAGAACTGAACTAGAACTGAACTAGAACTGAACTAGAACTGAACTAGAACTGAACTAGAACTGAACTAGAACTGAACTAGAACTGAACTAGAACTGAAATTGAAAAAAGTCTTTTTCTGGAGTGAGGTCAATTTTGCAATATCTGTTAACTTTTCATAAAAGTTTTACTCACTAAACTTTTACTTTCACAATTATACTAAAGTATAAGTATCCCTTTAGGTATAACCCCCAAGCTTGTATTTTCCTGCTCAGAAACCGCCACAAACAATTTCTATATCGGTTTAACAACTATTTTCAGCAAACTTTCTTTCATTACAATTATTGGGGGTTGCAAATGCATATGTAGACTTTTGCATTTACTATGACAAGGGGGTGGTAAAATATGTCTGGGGGATGGTTACGATAAACTTTTCATTTTCTTTGACCTATTTTATGGAATGTTTATTAAACTGTCACATGCATACAAAGCTTTTTTGAAGGAATATTGTATTAACTATCGAGCCGTTTATTTATTTGTTGTAACTATTTCTGAGGGTTATTTTGTTGTTTTTAGTTTTACTGTTGTAATTTAGGGTTTTATGGCTCATAAGAAGTTTTACTATTATTTTACTAGGCTTTGTAGTTGTGCTATAAGTATTACTATATTACTTTTACTCCCTTTATTAATGTTGCATATTTGGTATGGGCAATTTGTTCGTTTTAAACAAAATGGTTTTAATTTTGCACCAGACATTCCTTCGATAGACATTTTATTAGTAAAGTGTTTAATGATGCTTAGAGATGTGGGAAATTGCAGAACTAAACTTTATTATTGTTTTGTTTTAAAAACTTTTTGTTTTTGTAATAATTTTTTTAATTATAAAATCTCGAAAAAAAATCATCACCTGTAAAGAACACCAAAGTACAAGCACCAACGCATAACAGAGACATAAATGATTAGTTAGTTACTTTGTTAATTAGTTAGTAAGATAGTTAGTTAGTTCGTTCGTTCGTTAGTTTGATAGTTAGTTAATTAGTTGGTTAGTTTGTTACTTACATACTAACTTACTTACTTACTTACTTACTTACTTACTTACTTACTTACATACTTACTTACTTAATTACTTACTTACTTACTTAATTACTTACTTACTTAGTTTGTTACTTACTTAGTTAGTTTTTTAGTCAGTCAGTTAGTTAGTTAGTTAGTTAGTTAGTTAGTTAGTTAGCTAGTTAGTTAGTTAGCTAGTTAGTTAGGTAGGTAGATAGTTAGTTAGTCAGTTAGTCAGTTAGTTAGTTAGTTAGTTAGTTAGTTAGTTAGTTAGTTAGTTAGATAGTTTGTTAGTTAGTTAGTTAGTTAGTTAGTTAGTTAGTTAGTTAGTTAGTTAGTTAGTAAGTTAGTAAGTTAGTAAGTTAGTTAGTTAGTTAGTATGTTAGTTAATGATTTGGTTAGTTAGTTAGTTAGTTAGCTATCTAGTTAGTTAGTTAGCTAGTTAGTTAGTTAGTTAGTTAGTTAGTTAGTTAGTTAGTTAGTTAGTTAGTCAGTTAGTTAGTTAGTTAGTAAGTTAGTTAGTTAGTTAGTTGGATAGTTAGTTAGTTAGCTATCTAGCTGGTTAGTTAGTTAATTAGTTAGTTAGCTATCTAGCTGGTTAGTTAGTTAATTAGTTAGTTAGCTATCTAGCTGGTTAGTTAGTTAATTAGTTGCCAACAATAAAAACATTAATAAATAATGCCTCTTTTAGCTCTCAATCAGTTATGACACCCAAAAACATGCTTTGACATTTGTAAATTAGTCTCTTGTTAGTTTTCCTAGTTGACAGATAACTAATGAAAATGTCAATTCTATGAAATTGAGTTTAAACATTGAGGAAATACCTAGATAATTTCTTGGGAAAAATAAAAAATAATATTTAAAGTAACAACAATTTAGTTTAAAGGGAAATGTTATAATTTTAACAAAATAAACCATTATTTAACAAATCTTTTTATTTGAAAAAACTAAAATTTCCATTATAGGTACAAAAATTTTAACTAAAACAAACTAAATCCGTTTAAAAATTAAAAAATCTCACTCTCCAAAAAAAACTCAACAACAATGGGAATTCTTTTATTGTTACCAAATATCCCATTATTTCTGCTTATTTCTTTAAACTTCATTACAAAATATTAAAAATACATTTTAACTCAATTGTAACTTCCAACACAACTCAATTTACTAGTGATGGAAAATTGAAATGTCCATGCCTGTTCACCACTAACAAAAATAAAACTCTCAAAAACATGTTACAATTTTGTAAGTCAAAATCATAAGTAACAACAACAACATTACACTTAAAGGGAGAAAGAAGTAAAATAAAATGACGTAACATTATAAAATGCGTATGGAAGTTGTTTTTGTTATTATTTCTCTTTTGTTTACAAGTGCGTGTATATATACAATTTACGCTACTTTTGCTTCAAGTTTTATAATTGCTACTTACAGTTGTTGTTGCTTTTGCTGTTGACAGTGAGTAAAGAAGACAACTAACAGAAATAAACAATAAACGCTGCAATAGTAGCAACAACACCAACATATTTTTTTTTTTTTGCCGGCCAATGACCCTGTTCATAAATAAACTAACGGTGCTATTAGTATTATTTACATATCATGATGTTTGTGCGTATGTTTTATTTTGAGTATTTTTGTAGTTGTTGTTTTTATCGGAAGTTTGGTTTTGTTTATTTTTGTTTTTTTTTTTTTTTTTTTGGTGGGAGTGAGTGCATGAAGAAATGGCGTTTATTTTTGTTCTTCTTTAAAGAAAAAGCTCCATACATAAATAAATAAAAAATTAATCATAATTTTCCTAATTTAATAGTCTTTTTTATTTTTATTTCTTTAAAGAAGTATAATTTTGTTATCTTATTTTCTTTTTAAGTCTCAAGTTTATGTTTTTTATAGTTAAAAAAGAGTTTTCCATTTCTCGAATTCTTACTACGCATTTTATTGATTATTTATTCTTTCTCACTCCGACCCGTCCCCCTAAAGCGCATTGTTTTTCTGTTTTCTCTAACAATTCGGGGATGTTTGCCATGTGTTTTAAAGAGGACCTTAAGGGGTCTTGTTGCTTTGTTAAAGAATTTATGCAAGGTTTTTATTATTGTTTATGTTTTAAGTATTTGTTAAGAAATACAGGGAGATGAACTAACTAATATCTATCCATCTATTTATCTATCTATCTATCTATCTATCTATCTATCTATCTATCTATCTATCTATCTATCTATCTATCTATCTATCTATCTATCTATCTATCTATC
>NW_025805080.1:0-3270 GCF_022045245.1 Lucilia cuprina
GTCTAGTCTATAGTCTAGTCTATAGTCTAGTCTATAGTCTAGTCTATAGTCTAGTCTATAGTCTAGTCTATAGTCTAGTCTATAGTCTAGTCAATAGTCTAGTCTAGACTATACATTCATCTAAATCATTATTATAGTCACAGTATCATGATTGAACATTCAATGTGAAAAATATTTACGCATGAACATTTCTCGTATTTAAGCTAATTTGTAACAATTACATATTTTAATGACTTTAGTACATATTGCAGAATTAATTTGCAAAAATATTGACTTTTACAATCATACTTATTCATATATGACAGCCTTACTGATGCTTAAATGTATGTTAATTAATGTACTCTCGAATTTAAATAAATTTTTAAACATCAAAGTGAAGCTTTGGCGAAAGTTGTAAACAAAAGTTATGCTACATTTAATTAAACCTTAAAATAAATACAAAGTTAAATCAAAGGAAATCTTAGTTATAGAAATAAAAATGTTTAAAAAAACAAGTAAGAGTTCTATATTCGGCTGTGCCGAATCTTATATACCCTTCACCATGATGTGTTTAAAGCCTTTTGTACCTTTTGAAGAACGAAAAGGTACCAAAAAGTCCCCATCTATGGGTCCTCAGTTAATCCGGGCCATACAAACTTAATTACATGTTCCTAGGTTCAATATTGTAGAAATTGTAAAAAGTACCTTTTGAAGAACGAAAAAGTACCAAAAAGTCCCCTTTTATGAGTCCTCACTTAATCCGGGCCATACATACTTAATTACATGTTTCTAGGTTCAATCCGGGATATACGAACTTAATAACATGTTTCTAGGTTCAATATTATAGAAATTTCAAAAAGTACCTTTTGAAGAATGAAAAAGTACCAAAAAGTACCCTTTCATGGGTCCTCACTTAATCCTGGCCATACATACTTAATTACATGTTTCTAGGTTTAATATCGTAGAAATTGCAAAAAGTACCTTTTGAAAAACGAAAAAGTACCAAAAAGTCCCCTTTTATGGGTCCTTACTTAATCCGGGCCATACATACATAATTACATGTTTCTAGGTTTAATATCGTAGAAATTGCAAAAAGTACATTTTGAAAAACGAAAAAGTACCAAAAGGTCCCCTTGTATGGGTCCTCACTTAATCCGGGCCATACATACTTAATTACATGTTTCTAGGTTCAATATTGTAGAAATTGCAAAAAGTACCTTTTGAAGAACGAAAAAGTACCAAAAAGTCCCCTTTTATGAGTCCTCACTTAATCCGGGCCATACATACTTAATTACATGTTTCTAGGTTCAATATTGTAGAAATTGCAAAAAGTACCTTTTGAACAACGAAAAAATACCAAAAAGTCCCCTTTTATGGGTCCTCACTTAATCCGGGCCATACATACTTAATTACATGTTTCTAGGTTCAATATTGTAGAAATTGCAAAAAGTACCTTTTGAAAAACGAAAAAGTACCAAAAAGTCCCCTTGTCCTCACTTTATCCGGGCCATACATACTTAATTACATGTTTCTAGGTTCAATATTGTATTGTATTCAATAATGTAGAAATTGCAAAAAGTACCTTTTGAACAACGAAAAAGTCCCCTTTTATGGGTCCTCACTTAATCCGGGCCATACATACTTAATTACATGTTTCTAGGTTCAATATTGTAGAAATTGCAAAAAGTACCTTTTGAAAAACGAAAAAGTACCAAAAACTCCCCTTTTATAGGTTCTCACTTAATCCAGGCTCTACATACTTAATTTCATATTTCTAGCCAATAACAAAACATTAGTGCTGCTCTCGTTCTGCTACTCTTGCTCTGCTGCTCTTGCTCTGCTTTGTTTTTATAAACTAATTACAATAACAATATTTACCGTATTGTTATGTATTTTGTTTTTGTTTTTTGCAGTTTCTGTCTGAGCATGAATAAAAAATCTAAATTTTATATGAAATTTTCAGAGGTTGTCTCGGTTTTTTGCTCATATCTCCGTTATTTATGGACCGATTTTGCTGATTTTAAATAGCGTTCTTGCCGGTCGTATGTCTGATAGAATTATGGAAGATTCGGATCTCGCAGATTTCCGGGGTCTTCTAAAAACTGATTTCAACAAACATACAGACAGACAGACAGACGGACAGACAGACGGACATGGCTTAATCATCTCCGCTACCTATAAGGATCCAGAATATATATACTTTATAGGGTCGGAAAATTATATTATAGAAATTACAAACGGAATGACAAACTTATATATACCCTTCTCACGAAGGTGAAGGGTATAATAATCCTTTCAGTTGGTATTAAATTTTAATAGTCGTTTATCCAGTTTTCCTTTAAAATGCCAATACCCAGTGTGTGTTATTATCTAAAAGCAAAATATAAAATAAAAAAAAATTTACATTTTTTTAAGATTCTAGCTTTGATAGTTTTCCAGATTTGTTTTTTTCTGTTTTTACTTCATATAGGAGTTGCTCTCCACGCAAAATTCATTGGTTCTGTTCTACATCGTAAAATTTTTTAGATATACGTATTTTTGTATCTAATTTCTATTGAAGGTACCATTCTCCTAATTAATAGACCGCTAATATTTTATCCGAATTAAATTCGTATGGGAGGTGCCTTGTCCTTCATTTGTTAATGTCTTCTTGCTACTTCACCTACTTGAAATTTTGAAAAAACACAGTAGCCTGTAGTTTCTTCCAGACATACAAAAATTCACTATGAAGAATGTCTGACTTGCGGTTTCGGAGTCTATAGCCTTTAAACAAAACAAGTAAATACATATAAATGTTTATATGAATGCATACTTATTTTTCGCTTATAATTAGATATTGTAATTTTTGCTTTATTTAAAATCATTAATTATGTTTAAGAATTTAAAAAGTGCTGAATAAATAAAAAAAGATTTAAGCTGATTAGGTTAAAAGCGCTATATTTATTTTTGTTATATTTACATTATATTTATTTTAAAATCTATTCACCTGGCTTATATATATAATATTAAATGCTTCCAGATGATTGCACACATAAAATAAGAAATGAGCTCATTAGTATATATATTAATTTGGGTTATATCAATAAAAAATTTAATATACATATTTCATTAGGCTTATACATATTTCATTAGTCTAGTCATAGTCTAGTGATAGTCTAGTCATAGTCTAGTCATAGTCTAGTGATAGTCTAGTCATAGTCTAGTCATAGTCTATTCATAGTCTAGTCATAGTCTAGTCATAGTCTAGTCATAGTCTAGTCATAGTCTAGTCATAGTCTAGTCATAGTCTAG
>NW_025805081.1:0-5026 GCF_022045245.1 Lucilia cuprina
AAAAACCTCTGAAAGAAGTCCAAAATTCGGCCCCAAACTAAAAAAAAAAAACATTTCGAGCAAAACATATTATACACCAAAATTTAGGGAATTGGACTAGCTACAACGTCCAATACAACAACCTTTGTCAGAAGTAAAAAATTCGGCCCAAAGTTCAAAATAACAATTTTGAGTTAAATATTACAACACACTTTTTTAAAAAATTTGGTTTATGCCAAACTTTACAGCAAAACATATTATACACCAAAATGTAGAGAATTAGACTAGCTACAACGCCCAATACAACAACCTTTGTAAGAAGTCCAAAATTCGGCCCAAACTCAAAAATCAATTATGAGTGAAATATTAAAGAACACTTTTTTAAAAACTTTGTTCTATGAAAAACTTTAGAGCAAAACATATTACACCAAAATGTAGGGAAAGGAACTAGCTACAACGTCCATTACAACAAGTTTTGTTAGAGTGCCAAAATTCGGGCCCAAACTCAAAAATCAATTTTAAGCGAATTATTAATGAACACTTTTTTTTAAACTTTGTTCTACGAAAAACTTTAGAGCAAAACATATTATACACCAAAATGTCGGAAATTGGACTAGCTATAACGTCCAATACAACAACCTTTCTCAGAAGTCCAAAATTCGGCCCAAAATTCAAAAAACTATTTTGAGAGAAATAGTAAAACACACTTTTTTAAAAACTTTGTTCTAGGAAAAACTTTAAAGCAAAACATATTATACACCAAAATGTCGGGAATTGGACTAGCTATAATGTCCAATACAACAACCTTTCTCAGAAGTCCAAAATTCGGCCCCAAATTCAAAAAACAATTTTGAGTAAAATATTAAAAAAATATTTTTTTAAAACTTTGTTTTATGAACAACTTTAGAGCAAAACATATTATACACCAAAATGTAGGGAGTGAGTGAAATATTAAAAAAATATTTTTTTAAAACTTTGTTTTATGAAAAACTTTAGAGCAAAACATATTATACAACGTCCATTACAACAAGTTTTGTTAGAGTGCCAAAATTCGGCCCCAAGCTCAAAAATCAATTTTGTGTGAAATATTAAAAAACACTTTTTTAAAAACTTTGTTCTACGAAAAACTTTAGAGCAAAACATATTATACACCAAAATGTAGGAAATTAGACTAGCTACAACGTAAATACAACAACCTTTGTCAGAAGTCCATAATTCGGCCCCAAACTCAAAAATCAATTTTGAGTGAAATAATAATGAACACTTTTTTTAAAACTTTGTTCTACGAAAAACTTTAGAGCAAAACATATTATACACCAAAATGTAGGGAATTGGACTAGCTATAACGTCCAATACAACAACCTTTGCCAGAAGTCCAAAATTCGGCCCAACATTCAAAAAACTATTTTGAGTGAAATAGTAGAACACACTTTTTTAAAAACTTTGTTCTATGAAAAACTTTAGAGCAAAACATATTATACACCGAAATGTAGAGAATTGGACTAGCTATAACGTCCAATACAACAACCTTTCCCAGAAGTCCAAAATTCGGCCCCAAATTCAAAAAAAATTTGAGTGAAATATTAAAAAAATATTTTTTTAAAACTTTGTTTTATGAACAACTTTAGAGCAAAACATATTATACACCAAAATGTAGGGAGTGAGTGAAATATTAAAAAAATATTTTTTTAAAACTTTGTGTTATGAACAACTTTAGAGCAAAACATATTATACAACGTCCATTACAACAAGTTTTGTTAGAGTGTTAAAATTCGGGCCAAAACTCAAAAATCAATTTTGAGCGAACTATTAATGAACACTTTTTTTTAAAACTTTGTTCTACGAAAAACTTGAGAGCAAAACATATTATACACCAAAATGTAGGGAATTAGAATAGCTACAACGCCCAATACAACAACTTTTGTTAGAATGCTAAATTCGGCCCCAAACTCAAAAATCAATTTTGAGTGAAATAATAAAGAACACTTTTTTAAAAACTTTGTTCTACGAAAAACTTTAGAGCAAAACATATTATACACCAAAATGAAGGGAATTAGACTAGCTTCAACGTCCAATACAACACTGTTGTCAGAAGGCCAAAATTCGACCCCAATATGAAAAAACAATTTTGAGTGAAATATTAAAGAACACTTTTTTAAAAACTTTGTTCTACGAAAAACTTTAGAGCAAAACATATTATACACCAAAATGTAGGTAATTAGACTAGCTACAACGTCCAATACAACAACTTTTGTTAGAATGCCAAAATTCGGCCCCAAACTCAAAAATCAATTTTGAGTGAAATATTAAAGAACACTTTTTTAAAATCTACAATGTCTATAACAACAACCTTTGCCAGAAGTCCAAAATTCGGCTCCAAATTCAAAAAACAATTTTGAGTGAAATATTAAAACACACTTTTTTAAAAACTTTGTTATTTGAACAACTTTAGAGCAAAACATATTACACACCAAAATGTAGGGAATTGGACTAGCTACAACGCCCAATACAACAACTTTTGTTAGAATGCCAAAATTCGGCCCCCAAACTCTACAATCAATTTTTAATAAAATGTCCAAGAATATTTTTTAAAAACTTTGTTTCATGAACAACTTTAGAGCAAAACATATTACATCCCAAAATGTAGGGAATTAGACTAGCTACAATGCCCAATACAACAACCTTCGTTAGAAGCCCAAACTCAAAAATCAATTTTGAGTGAAATATTAAAGAACAATTTTGAAAAACTTTAGAGCAAAACATATTACACACCAGAATGTAGGGAATTTTACTAGCTACAACGTCCAATACAACAACTTTTGTTAGAATGCCAATATTCGGCCTCGAACTCAAAAATCAAATTTTACTGAAATGTTAAAGAACATTTTTCGAAAACTTTGTTTTATGAACAACTGTTATATGAAAAACTTTACAGCAAATCATATTATATACCGAAATGTAGCGAATTGGACTAGCTACAACGCAAAATAAAAAACCTCTGAAAGAAGTCCAAAATTCGGCCCCAAAAAACATTTTGAGCAAAACATATTATACACAACGTCCAATACAACAACCTTTGTCAGAAGTAAAAAATTTGGCCCAAAATTCAAAATAACAATTTTGAGTTAAATATTACAGCACACTTTTTTAAAATTTTTGGTTTATGCAAAACTTTACAGCAAAACATATTATACACCAAAATGTTAGAGAATTAGACTAGCTACAACGCCCAATACAACAACCTTTGTAAGAAGTCCAAAATTCGGCCCCAAACTCAAAAATCAATTTGAGTGAAATATTAAAGAACACTTTTTTAAAAACTTTGTTCTATGAAAAACTTTAGAGCAAAACATATTATACACCGAAATGTAGGGAATTGGACTAGCTACAACGTACAATAAAACAACATTTGTCAGAGATCAAAATTCGGCCCCAAATTCAAAAAACAATTTTGAGTGAAATATTAAAAAAACATTTTTTAAAACTTTGTGTTATGAACAACTTTAGAGCAAAACATATTATACACCAAAATGTAGGGAATGGAACTATCTACAACGACCATTACAACAAGTTTTGTTAGAGTGCCAAAATTCGGCCCCAAACTCAAAAATCAATTTTGAGTGAAATATTAAAGAACACTTTTTTTTTAAAACTTTGTTCTACGAAAAACTTTAGAGCAAAACATATTACACCCCAAAATGTAGGGAATTGGACTAGATATAAGGTCCAATACAACAACCTTTGTCAGAGGGCAAAATTCGGCCCCAAATTCAAAAATCAATTTTGAATGAAATATTAAAAAAAAAAAAAAAATAAAAACTTTGTTTTATGAACAACTTTAGAGCAAAACATATTACACACCAAAATGTAGGGAATTGGACTAGATACAACGTACAATACAGCAACCTTTGTCAGAAGTTCAAAATTCGGCCCCAAACTCAAAAATCAATTTTGTGTGAAATATTTAAAAACACTTTTTTAAAAACTTTGTTCTACGAAAAACTTTAGAGCAAAACATATTATACACCCTAATGTAGGAAATTAGACTAGCTAGAGCGTAAAATTCAGCAACCTTTGTCAGAAGTCCAAAATTCGGCCCCAAACTCAAAAATCAATTTTGTGTGAAATATTTAAAAACACTTTTTTAAAAACTTTGTTCTACGAAGAACTTTAGAGCAAAACATATTATACACCAAAATGTAGGAAATTAGACTTGCTACAACGTAAAATGCAACAACATTTGTCAGAAGCCCAAAATTCTGCCCTAAACTCAAAAATCAATTTTGAGTGATATATTAAAGAACACTTTTTTAAAAACTTTGTTCTACGAAAAACTTTAGATCAAAACACATTATACACCAAAATGAAGGGCATTGGACTAGCTATAACGTCCACTACAACAAAAAAATATGTCAGAGGTCAAAATTCGGCCCCAAATTCAAAAATCATTTTTTAATGAAATTTTAAAAAACTACTTTTTAAAAACTTTGTTATATGAACAACTTTAGAGCAAAACATATTACACACCAAAATGTAGGGAATTGGACTAGATATAACGTCCAATACAACAACCTTTCTCAGAAGTCCAAAATTCGACCCAAAATTCAAAAAACTATTTTGAGTGAAATATTAAAACACACTTTTTTAAAAACTTTGTTCTATGAAAAACTTTGGAGCAAAACATATATTATACACCGAAATGTAGGGAATTGGACTAGCTACAACGTACAATACAACAACATTTATCAGAGATCAAAATTCGGCCCCAAATTCAAAAAACAATTTTGAGTGAAATATTAAAAAAATATTTTTTTAAAACTTTGTTTTATGAACAACTTTAGAGCAAAACATGTTATACACCAAAATGTAGGGAATTGGGCAAGCTACAACGTCCAATACAACAGCCTTTGTCAGAGGTCCAAAATTCGGCCCCAAACTAAAAAAAAACATTTTGAGTGAAATGTTAAAGAACACGTTTTTTTGAAAAACATTACAGCAAAACATACATCAAATACAACAACCTTTATCAGAAACTCAAAAATAAATG
>NW_025805082.1:0-9233 GCF_022045245.1 Lucilia cuprina
TATAGACTAGACTATAGACTAGACTATAGACTAGACTATAGACTAGACTATAGACTAGACTATAAACTAGACTATAGACTAGACTATAGACTAGACTATAGACTATACATTAGACTAGACTATAGACTAGACAATAGACTAGACTATAGACTAGACTATAGACTAGACTATAGAATAGACTACAAACTAGTCTAGACTAGACTATAGACTAGTCTATAGACTAAACTATAGACTAGACTAAACTAGACTTGACTATAGACTAGATTATAGACTATAGACTAGACTATAGACTAGACATTAGACTAGACTATAGACTAGACAATAGACTAGACTATAGACTAGAATATAGACTAGACTATAGACTAGACTATAGAATATAATACAAACTAGTCTATAGATAAAACTATAGACTAGGCTTAAGTCCAGATTTAGGCTAGACTGTAGACCAGCGTATTGACTAGACAATCGAATAGTAAATAGACTACAGATTAGACCAAAACCTTAATTATAAATGAAAATTTTCTACCACTTTATTCGTGAATTAACATATCCCTTTTTTACACCCTTTACAGCAGTAATTCTAGAACAAATTTATTCTATAGTAATTGTACTTGTGTCACATTTCAAGTGTATTAAAAGTATCCTTGAACTATTTCACTTAGTTTTTTAGTTTCTTATTTTCACATCTTTATATATATTTACATATATAGAAAACCCCCGCTTGATATTCTATACAAAAATGCCATAAGCACAAAATTTTAAGAAAAAAATTAAGATTTCTTTTTTAGAATTATAAAAAAATTGTGAATCTTTTAGAAAAGAAAGTGATTTTGTTAAATATATTTTTAAGAAATTTTAACTTTTTTCTATTTTTGATACAAATTTTATAATTTATAGACAATGTTGATAATTAAGCTATTTTCTAGTTAAGTAAGCGTTTTTTAGAATTAAATCATAAATAATAATTCTTGTTTGAATAAAGGTCCTACATAAGTATAAAATGTTTAAAAAACTTAAACATCTGTTACTTGACAATATGCGTTTATTAAACCAAAAAAAAAAGTATCATTGACATTCCTTAACACCTTCGACTTAACAAGTCTCAGTACACAGAAAGAAAACAAGAAACAAATAAATCAAAACAAGCTTCTTAATAATTTGTTGCTTAACATCAGCCAACAAACCAAACCACCACCCACTCACAGCCAACTTTATCAGTTAATTCTACATACTACCTACCACAAGGTGTGGTAGATGTTATTGGCCAGTAAGCCCAATCCAACCCCTCCACATTCATGAATACTCATGCTACACGCACAACACATTTTCGAAATCAAGTATCAGTGGCAACAATAATATGTTGTTGCTGTTATAGATACAAAAATGTTGTAACGAAATAACTATACACAGAGCAACAAGAAACAGATAACGACATATAATTGTATTACAATAATCGCAGCAGCCTCAATATTACATACAGATTCCAGCAAACATTTTGCGGCAGAAGTTGCCAGATTGAACATAATTTTTGCCTGTCAGAATTTTTTAAACAATCGGTAAATTACTTTTGCGTAAATGAAAGAAATTGTTAAAAAGAAAAGTTTGTTATAGTTAATAATATGGATTTTAAAAGCCCCAACAAAATGGCATTAAAAGTAACCATTATTTTGGTAAACGGTTACTTTTCTTTAATAAAAGAAAAATTTAGGAAAAATTAAAAAAATGTTCTAGAAATAAATTTTTTTTAAATTTAATATAAAAATTCTGGCAAAATAAGTGGTTACTTATAAAAAAACGAACGGTTACCCGTATTAAATTTAAGAAAAATTTAAAATTTTTTTTTAATTCTTAAACATTCTTAAATTTTAAACAAAATTACATAATTTTTAAAGAGTAACCGTTATATTGGTAACCGGTTACTTTTCTGTAATTGAAAGAAATTTTCGGAAAAAATTAAGGAATTGTTAATGTTATTTTATGAATTTTAAATATTATTCCATTACAAACAAATCTACATTAGTTTTAAAAAGTAACCATTATTTTTGGTAACTGGTTACTTTTCTCCCATGGTAACCGGTTACTTTTCTACAATCTTAGCAAAAAATAACAAATTATTGTAAAAATTTGAAATTTATTATATAAACTTCTAAAAAAACAAGTAGGAAAGTATAGTCGGGCATGGCCGACCATATAATACCCTACACCATGAGTATATTTTTAACATTTTTATTTTTTATAAAGAAACTTTTATGTTGAATATTACCATAAATCCAAAATATTTAAGCAATTTATTGATAAAAAAATTAAAATTTGTATATGAGGCTTTATATAGGTCAAATATGGGCCGATCCTCGGTAAATTTGGGAAAAGGATATATTTTTAAATAACAGTTAGTTTTGTTGAGTTTCATTGCGATACAAATGATTACAAGTCAATTTTAGACGTTTAAGACATTTTTTGAAGGGGGGTTTGTATGGGGGCTAGGGTCAAATATAGGCCGATCCTTACGAAAATCTGCAGTGTCATTTATACTTATATACTTATATTTATTTGTGCCAATTTTTAGAAAGATAGTAGAATATTTGACGTAATTATGGCATATCGGGAGGTACGGTTGTATGGGGGCTAGGTGAAATAATGGACCGATTTCAACCATTTTCAATAGGCTTCGTCCCTGTGCAAAAAAACATGCTTGGTCCAAATTTCATCAAATTATCTTGAAAATTGCGGCCTGTACCTTGCGCACAAGGTTTACATGGACAGCCAGCCGGCCAGACGGACAGACGGACATGTCTTAATCGACTCAAAAAATGATTCTGAATCGATCGGTATACTTGGGTATTGGATATATATTTTTGTATGTTACAAACATCAGCACAAACGTATAATACCCTCCCCACTATAGTGGTGTAGGGTATAATTAGCAAAATAACTAATTACTCATATAAAATTATTTGGGTAACCGATTACTTTTCGGAAATTAATAGAAATTCTACGAAAATCTTTAGAAATTGTTATTACAATAAAATTTTATTATATTTCCCGTTAAAATTTAGGCAAATTAAGTGATTACTTAAGTAAAAACAAACGGTTACTTGAATAAGATTTATAGTTTTTCCATCTGGCAGCCTTGAAAAAAGGGTAGTATTTAAAAGGTGTTAAAATACATATATTCAACAGCAACTTTATTGTTTTGCTCTTTTATTTTTTTCTCGCACAAACCTTACACCTACTCATACACTGGAGTTAAAAAAGAATACGATTTTTCATTCACGTGTGTGTATGTGTGTTTGTGTAAATTTTATACCAACACAAAAATGTAAAATATTTCAACTGTCCTTTCCCTTATTACCACCATTGCCACCCACTTTTATCTTTTCTTGTTATACCAGCGTTTTACATTGTTATAGGGTGTGGCTTTTTGAAGTTTTCATTCACATTTTTTTGTGGGTATTATTCAAAATCCACTTAAATGTTTATGACAGGTATGGAAAATTGAGATTTTTAAAATGTTTTCAAATTAAAGTTAAACAATGCATTCACTAACCAAAGTTATTTTGTAAAGATTTGTGAAATATTTTAAAGTTGTTTTTAACTTTTAAAGAGATGAATAACAAAAAAAGAATAATTTCATAACTCCCATCTCTGTTTTGTTTATTTACATTTATACGTCCAACGGTTACCACCACGAGAAAAATACTTACATTCAAATATTAAATAATGTAACAATTAATTGTAAAATTTTATGGTTTCACTTCATGGTATTTATTTCTCTTTTATTGCATAAAATATTTATTTGTTTTTTACGCTAAGTTGTTGAGACGTTGTACAAAAAAAAAAAAAAAAAACTCCTCTTCCTCCTAATAGAGGAGAGTCTCTTTAGTAGTCAGTGTTTGTAATGGGTATTAGTGTTGTAAACATTTAAAGATATTTAAGTGATTATTCCCTGTTTTCTTTGTTTCATTATTTGTTCATAGCAACAGTTTTATTCTTGTTCTTATTTCGGTAAAAAAGGGTTCAACTCCATTTCTACTCTATATTGCTTTTAAATTAAGGAGTGCTGCTACTGTTTAAAATATTGTTTTTAATATTCGTAATTGGCTTTTTTAGAAGATAATGTATTTATGGGGGGAGAATGTAGTTAAGTACCTTAAAAATGGGGTAGTGAATAATTGAATGTATAAAAGTTTTATTTATAGGGTCATTTTGTATAAATTTCTCAAAAAAAGGAGGGGGTTAAAGTAAATTATTAAAGCAACACATTATATTTTATTAAAGGGAATAATGAGAATTTAAAATATAAATTAAAATTTTTAAAGGTTTAAATATTTCTCTAAACATAAAAAATTCTGTAAATTTGCTTAGAATAAAGGTAACCGTTATATTGGTAAACGGTTATTTTTTTGTAATTAAAAGAAATTCTAAAAAAAGTTAAAAAGTTGTACAATAAATTTCTTTCACTACTAGAGATTACTAGTGAAAACTTTGCTAGTAAATAAAGTAACCATTATTTTTGCAAATGGTTACTTTTCTTAAATCACAAAAAAATGCTAAGAAAAAACTACAAAATTCTTGTTTAATTTAAATTTTTTTAAAAATTACTTGAAAATTCTTAACCAAATAACTGATTACTCATAAAAAATTAACAGTTACTCGTGTAAATTTAAAGCAAAATTAAAAATTTTTCTACTAGTTTAGTTTATTTTTAAATTTCAAACAAAATCAAATCATTTTGAAAAAGTAACCTTTATTTTAGCAAATGGTTACTTTTCTTAAGGTGAATTCTATTACAAACAGTAAAATAACTGATTACTCACTTACAAACGAACGGGTACTCGTGTAAAATTAAACTAGAACTTATTTTTTTCTTTAAAATTTATTAAAATTTTGCAATAACAAACAAAACTATATACAATCTGAAAAGTAACTATTATTCTGGTAATCGGTTACTCTTTTTAAAAGTTAAAAAAATTTCAGAATAAATGTATAATAAAATATTGGAATTTATATATTTGCTAAATTATTGAACATTTAAAGTAAAATTTCTATTAATATCTACAAATATAGATGGTTACTCGTGTGAAATTAGTTAAACAAAATTAATTATGAAAAATTTTTATATAATCTTCTTTTGTAAGCAAAACTACATAATTTTAAATAAGTAACCATTAATTTGGTAACCGATTACTTTTCTTCAAATTAATAAAATTCTTAGAAAAAAGTATGGAATTGTTATTGAAATTCAATTTTATTTAGTATGCTGTTAAAATTTTTTCAAAAATATTTGTTAGTGTTGTTAATTTGAACGGTTACTCGTGTTTAGTTTTGCTTAAAATCCAATTTTTTCTCAGTTTGTGCTATATTTTTGAATTGTAAACAAAATTGCATCATTTTTAACCAGTTACCATTATTTTGGTAACCGGTTACTTTTTTTAAATTTAAAGAATTTCTTAGTAAAAAGTATGGAATTGTTGTTAAAATTAAATTTTATTGCAAATTCTGTTAAAATTTCTTTAAAAATATATCTTAGAGCTGGAAATTGTAACGGTTACTTGTGTAAAATTTAATTTAAACTAAAATTTCTTCTTTGGTTTAGCTATATTTTGACAGGGTAACCCAAATTTATAGTTTATTTTGCAAGTAACGATTTTTTTTTTAATGTGGTTACTTTTTTGAATTTAAAGACAATTTTGGAACAAGTAATGAAAATGTCATAAATATGACATTTAAAAGCAAGTTTAAGGCAAAAATAACCATCATTAACATAATTATTAAGGGTTACTGGTTTAAATCTTATCAAAATTCAAAATTCCTTTAATAAATTTTTATTTTTCTTTATTAATGGTGACTAAACTCTTAAACAATTCAAAAAAAATAAACCTTTCACTAGTTGAATTAAATATTTCGATTAAAAAAAAACTGCATTTTTTTTAACTCTAAAACTTCTTTAGCATAATCACTAAACACTATAAACCTAAAGCCTGAACAAAATTATAGTTTTTAGCTTAAAGTTAATCACCTCTAGTATATATTGCAGCTGGTCGTCAGGTCTCTTAAACATACATTCTATCGTCAAAAAAAAAAAATAATAATACAACTAAAACTTAATACTTTGTTATAATTTTTTAGCCACAATCTGTGTATGGCTACAGCTGGTTTTGCTGTGTATGATATTAACATGGCCAAATTAAAACAGGGATTTTAAGAAAAACATGCAAAAAAACAAGCAGCATGCAACTTTTGTTTTAATTTTTTTTTTTTTGAAAGCAGGTGCATTTAAAATTTGCCAAGTAATTTTTTGAGAGTTCAACCAGCTGCATTTTTAATAATAATTTGGATTGTTTTAGCTTTTTGCATAAATCTTGATACAATTATTTTTGGTCATTGTATATTTTTTGGGGAGTTTTTAATTAGTTTAAAATGTAGTAAATGTTTGGGTTTTAAAAGAAAGGTGTTTTTTGCTAATTGAACTGAAATTAAGACAATTTATGGTTATTTTTTCTTAATCGAAAAAAGATAAATTGAAAATAAGTGCTTTTCTTTAATAGCATAACATAAATGTTGACAACATTGTATTAATGACAGTTTTGTCACTCTCTCTCACACAAGTTTATTACTTATAAAGTTGCCATATTTTACAAGTTATCTAATAAGCATTAGGGTTCTATAGATGAAACGAAAAGTCGACTTTTCGACTTTTTGCATTTTATGAAAAGTCGACTTTTCGACTTTTTGCATTTTATGAAAGTCGACATTTCGACTTTTTGCATTTTATGAAAAGTCGACCTTTCGACTTTTTGCATTTAATTAAAAGTCGATTTTTCGACTTTTCGACTTTTTTCATTTAATTAAAAGTCGATTTTTCGACTTGTAATATTTTATAAATAGCCGACTTTTAGACTTTTTTCGTCTTTTTCCGATTTTTCGACTTTTTCCGACTTTTCGACTATTTTCGACTTTTGACTTTTTCGACTATTTTTGACTTTCCGACTTTTTTCAACTATTTTCGACTTTTTCCGACCAGAGTTAAAAATTTATAAAGTTGCCAGAAGCGTGAATTTATAATGTTGCCATTTAACATTATATTATTATTATTATTAATAAAAAAATTTTATTTATATTTTTTCTATTTGTTGCAATTTTTTGAGTTTTTTCGACTTCTTTCTATTTTCGACTTTTTCTGACTTTTCGACTTTTTTCGACTATTTTCGACTTTTTTTCGACTTTTTCCGACTTTTTTCGACTTTCCGACTTTTATTTACAAAGTCGACTTTTCGACGTTTTTCATGGACGATAGTCGAGTTATCGACTTTTTTGGAACAAAATAGTCGACTTCGAAATTTCGACTTTTTTCGACAAAAAGTCGATTGTTCGATTATTCCAAAGTCGATTTATAGAACCCTATTTGTTTCTTCTAAGTAAATCTCATAATTTATGATTTTCTTTCTTATTTACAAGTACATTCCTTTTTGTTTAATTAACCTAAATATTTTAGCCTAAAAAGTCTATTAAATACAAAAATATGTTTATTACTTATGGCTTGGAAAAAAAATAAAGTTACTAAACATTTTCAGAACTTTTTTTTATGACAGTTTATGACAAAAAACATAAAATAAAATCTTTATGAGCAAACCAAAACATATTTTTTAATAATTATTTACTATTAAATGTTGAAATATTTTGCTTGTTTATCGTTAAGTTTAATAACTTTTAGTAGCCTTTAAAAAAATTAGTTATGCTTTAAAAAATGTTTAAAGCAAACAAAAATTTTTTTTAAATAACTGTTGAGCTAAAGTAATCTTCTTAATCCCTACTCGGGGTTTTTTTTCTTTACGAACTTCACATTTTATTTACGGTCTGTGTTAACGTAGTAGTAGAGTAGTATATTTGACTGTGAACTTCGTTTGAAAAACATTTATGCAAATATGCGCTTGGAAAAACCTGCATAATTGGCAACGAATTGCAAACAGTAAATTAAAATAATGAAAACTTTAACAGAAAATACAAATGGAAAACTACCTCATTTTAACTTACAACTAACTCTTTTTAAACTCTGCAAACATATTTTATGCATTTTTTCTATTTTAATTCTTTTTTTCTAATTCCCTACTCTTTTTTTCTATAAAGTAATAAATTGCATCTATTCAACCTGGCCAACCAACCTATCGCTAGCTATTATTTATTTCATTAGAGTATTTCTTTCCGTGTACACAAATAATCCCTATAAAATTCTATACAATAATGTGCTCATGTTGTTTTTTGTTGCAAAAGTAATTCTAAAGTATTTAGAGGTTTGAGTAGTAGCCAGGCTAACCAACAAAAAATTAAAGTGCAATTTGAAATTCGAGTACAAAAGTATGAGGATTTTCAAACTTAAATGCCATTGAACTTTGATTTTAAATATTAGAGGTGAATGCAAACACTAACAAAAGAGCAAATATAAGTAATTAGATTAGCAATAAATTAAATATTTGAAACTTTTGGTGTAAATTTTGTTATTTATTTAATATTATAGAGATTTTATTTTAATTTTAATTAATATTTAAATTTTTAACAAAACTATAGCACTTTGATATATTTTAAATGTTTATTGTACGGTTTTCTTTAATAGATTTAGTTGGCATTTCTGTTTATGTCAGGCATGGAAAATTAAAAACTTGAATAGTATTAGTCATAACTAAAGTAGTACTTTTTTAAGCATTTAGACGGCTAGTCTAGACCAAACTATAGCCTAGACTAAAGACTAGACTGTAAACCCGACTATACTATAATATAGACCATACAACAGACTAGACTTAACAGTAGACTGCATGCTAGATTCAGAATTATTTCTGGACTTGACTAGTCTCTAGAATAAACTCTAGACTATAGACTAGACTCTAGACTAAAATCTAGTATAGACTATCCACTAGGCAACATATTAGTCTATATACCAGACTTCAGATAAAAACTATAATAGACTCTAGACTAGACTATGAACTAGACTATAGACTAGACTATAGACTAGGCCATATACTTGACTGTAGAATAGACTGTAGACTAGACTACAGACTAGACTATAGACTAGATTATAGACTAGATTACAGACTAGACTATAGATTAACTATTGACTAGACTATAGACTGGACTATAGACTAGACTATAGACTAGACTGTAGACTAGACTATAGACTAGACTATAGACTAGACTATAGACTAGACTATAGACTAGACAATAGACTAGACTATAGACTA
>NW_025805083.1:0-1918 GCF_022045245.1 Lucilia cuprina
CATATGGTTGCAATTAACTTTGGCAGTTTTCGTGCTAGGACAGTCGTTTATGCACCATTTTAAAGCATTAAAATTGCCATTTGTTTTGGTATATAATTTATTGCATAATGTATTTTTAGAAAATGGCCAATTGGATAGATCGGTAGAATTATTTTCCCAGGTTTAAAAAGGCGGTAATTTGAGGTTCCGATATGGTTGCAAATAACTTTGACAGTTTTCATGCCAGAACAATCGTTTATGCATCATTTTAAAGCATTACAGTTGCACTTTGTTTTGGTGTATAATTTGTGGCATAATGAATTTTTAAAAAAATTGGATAGATCGGTATATTTATTGGTACAGGTTTAGAAATGCGGTAATTTAAGGCTCCGATATGGTTGCAAATATCATTTGTAGTTTTCATGTTATTGCAGTCGTTTATATATCTTTTTATTGCATTATAGTTGCCATTTGTTTTGGTATATAATTTATTGCATAATATATTTTTAGAAAATGGCCAATTGCATAGATCGGTAGAACTATTTTCATAGCTTTAAAAATGCGGTAATTTGAGGTTCCGATATGGCTGCAAATAACATTGACAGTTTTCATGCTATGATAGTCATTTAGACATCATTTTAAAGCATTATGATTGCACTTTAATATGGTATATTATTTGTAGCATAATGTGTGTTTTTACAAATTGGTCAACTTGATAGATCGGTAGAATTATTGTTCTATGTATCAAATGCAGTAATCTGAGATTCCAATATGGCTGCAATTAACTTTGGCAGTTTTCGTGCTAGGATGTATTTTTAGAAAATGGCCAATTGGATAGATCGGTAGTATTATTTTCCCAGGTTTAAAAAGGCGGTAATTTGAGGTTCCGAAATGGTTGTGAATAACTTTGACAGTTTTCATGCTATGACAGTCATTTGTGCATCATTTTAGAGCATTCTGATTGCATTTTATATTGGTATATCATATGTGGTATAATGTGTTCGTCTAAAAAATGGTCAATATGATGGATCGGTAGAATTGTTGTTCTATGTTTAAAAACGCTGTGATTTGAGGTTCCGATATGGTTGCAAATAACATTGACAGTTTTTATGCCAGGACAATCGTTTAAGCATCATTTTAAAGCATTACAGTTGCACTTTGTTTTTGTGTATAATTTGTGGCATAATAAGTTTTTACAAAAATAGGATAGATTGGTATATTTATTGGTACAGGTTTAGAAATGCGGTAATTTAAGGCTCCGATATGGTTGCAAATATCATTTATAGTTTTCATGCCATTGCAGTCGTTTATATATCTTTTTATTGCATTATAGTTGCCATTTGTTTTGGTATATAATTTATTGCATAATATATTTTTAGAAAATGGCAAATTGGATAGATCGGTACAATTATTTTCACAGCTTTCAAAACGCGGTAGTTTGAGGTTCCGATATGGCTGCAAATAACATTGACAGTTTTCATGCTATGACAGTCATTTATGAATCATTTTAAAGCATTATGATTGCACTTTAATATGGTATATCATTTGTAGCATAATGTGTATTTTTAGAAATTGGTCAATTTGATAGATCGGTAGAATTATTGTTCTATGTTTAATAAACGCAGTAATCTGAGGTTCCGATATGGTTGCAATTAACTTTGGCAGTTTTCGTGCTAGGACAGCACCATTATAAAGCATTAAAATTGCCATTTGTTTTGGTATACAATTTAGTGCATAATGTAGTTTTAGAAAATGGCCAATTGGATAGATCGGTAGAATTATTTTCCTAGGTTTAAAAAGGCGGTAATTTGAGGTTCCGATATGGCCGTACTGGTACAAGTACGGCCATCACACATATGATCAACACCAATTATAAGTGGTTTTTGTCTTGGCTAAATCATTTACAAATGTATTGCATACAATGAATGACTAATATTAT
>NW_025805084.1:0-1081 GCF_022045245.1 Lucilia cuprina
TATAGTTTTCATGTTATAGCAGTCGTTTATATATCTTTTTATTGCATTATAGTTGCCATTTGTTTTGGTATATAATTTGTTGCATAACATATTTTTAGAAAATGGCCAGGTGGATAGATCGGTAGAATTATTTTCCCATGTTTAAAACGCTGTAATTTGAGTTTCCGATATGGTTGCAAATAACTTTGACAGTTTTCATGCCAGGACAATCGTTTATGCATCATTTTAAAGCATTACAGTTGCACTTTGTTTTGGTGTACAATTTGTGGCATAATGAATTTTTACAAAAATTGGATAGATCGGTATATTTATTGGTACAGGTTTGGAAATGCGGTAATTTAAGGCTCCGATATGGTGGCAAATATCTTTTATAGTTTTCATGTTATAGCAGTCGTTTACATATCTTTTTATTGCATTATAGTTGCCATTTGTTTTGGCATATAATTTATTGCATAACGTATTTTTAGAAAATGGCCAGTTGGATAGATCGGTAGAATTATTTTCCCAGGTTTAAAAAGGCGGTAATTTGATGTTCCGATATGGTTGTAAATAGCATTGACAGTTTTTATGCTAAGACAGTCATTTATGCATCATTTTGAAGCATTATGATTGCACTTTAATTTGGTATATCATTTGTGGCATAATGTGTTCGTCTAAAAAATGGTCAATTTGAAGGATCGGTAGAATTGTTGTTCTATGTTTAAAAACGCTTTGATTTGAAGTTCCGATATGGTTGTGAATAACTTTGACAGTCTTCATGCCAGGACAATCGTTTATGCATCATTTTAAAGCATTACAGTTGCACATTCTTTTGGTGTACAATTTGTGGCATAATGAATTTTTAAAAAAATTGGATAGATCGGTATATTTATTGGTACAGGTTTAAAAATGCGGTAATTTAAGGCTCAGATATTGTTGCAAATATCATTTATAGTTTTCGTGTTATAGCAGTCGTTTATATATCTTTTTATTACATTATAGTTGCCATTTGTTTTGGTATATTATTTGTTGCATAATATATTTTTAGAAAATGGCTAATTGGATAGATCGGTATAATTATTTTCACAGCTTTAAAAACGCG
>NW_025805085.1:0-1433 GCF_022045245.1 Lucilia cuprina
ATTCGAATATCTTTATTCTCAAATAATGCTAAAGTTTAACTAGTTATCTAGTACTGAGATATAAAAGGATAAAGAGAATAAAAGAATATCGAATAATTTTTTTTTTAATTTGTGTGGAAACTCTTTTTCTTGAAATTTGTTTCGATTATTCTCAACGACTGCTAAGAAATTAACTAGATATAACTTATCTAGTGCTATAAATCAATAGCTCCATTAAATATAAAGAGAATATCGAAACACAAAAAACTTTGTTTGAAATACAAAATCTTAATTTGCTCTAAAATTTAAATTTTTTTGACTTCCGCGATTTGAATTACCCTTTTTAACTAGATATCAGCTCTAGTTATAGGATTTTTTGGCTCCAAATTTAAATTTTATTCCGCGATTTTATATACCATTTTAACTAGATATCAGCTTTAGTTATAGCCTTTCTTTAATAATTGAAAAATAAATTTGGTTGAACATTATAAAAACTAATTTGCTCTAAATTTAGTTTTTTATTTCCGCGATTTGATTCACCTTTAACTAGATGTCAGCTCTACTTTTTCTCTAAAAAAAATAAAAATAAAAAAGAAAATTTATAACTTTTTCTTTATGTTCATATTACTATTTTATTAAATAACCGCCTTTTCAGTAAAGTGAATAAAGAAAAGTTATTAAAATTTTAAATTAAATTTCAACTCGCCGCTATAGATACTACTTCTTTATTTTCATATTACTATTTTAATTTAATAACCGCTTCTCAGTAAAGTGAATAAAGAAGAACGATAAAAAATTGTCAATAAATACCTAATTCTCGTTTGATTTACTTTGTATTTTATCCGCTTTCAGCGAATACCAGCCCTTTTAATAAAAACATTTTTACAAAAAGTCGCAATTACCCACTTTTATTATATCCGCTTTTACGAAAAAGAATAAAATTTTTATTCTCATTTCCTAACTCAGCTTTTAATAGCTTATACCCTAATTTACCGCTATTACAAAGAAATTAAATTGCAATCGCTACGCTTTAAAGATAAAATAAGCTTATTAAACTCATTTTAATATGACTTCTACATCAAATACAATTCGACTGCGACCATCTTCTCCAATTTTGTGACAGATTCAATAGAACGCCTATTGAAGAACAATCTGAATCTGTTCTTGAAGTAAAATTAAAAGATTTGGACGCAAGATGGGTTAAAGTCGAAGCTTCTTAGGAAGGAGTCATGTTAGCTTCTGATAACTCTATAAAACCCGAATTTAAAGAAGAAGCGAAAACTAATTTTAATGCTTGTGTAGACGCATATTACTTATGCACATCTCAAATTCTTGATTTAATAAAGGCTACTAGACTAGATAGTTCTAATGTAGCAGGGTTCGAGGCAGCAGCCCGATACTCAATCCCAAACCAACCTCTCACTCAAAATTTTGCGCCAGATAACTCTAGTAAC
>NW_025805086.1:0-1487 GCF_022045245.1 Lucilia cuprina
CTTCTTCTTCAGTAAAATTTGATTGTGATGTTGGAGTTGGTATACTTTCCACAATTCGCTTAAGTCGTTTTGGTGATGCATTAGGAAGAATAGTTGCAATATGTACGGGATCCATAGGTTCGTTTTCCTTTTTCAGCATTTCGTTAAATGTATCAGCAATTTTCTCATTTGAGATTGAAAAAAGTTTTTGTGTGACCCTCTTTTTTTTTACCTTGAACATAAGTCTTCGTATGACTTGCAAGGCGCTCCTGCTGATGTGTTGTAAGTTGAGATTTCCGTAGTAGTTTCCATCCAACTACAAAATTTTAATCGAAATTTCTTTTGATTTCCATCCACATACTTACTTTTTACATCAAAAAGCTTTAAAAAATTTTCAATTTTTGAAATGCCTGTTTTGTCTACTTTTCTACTATATGTAGTTTTTATATAATTTGAAATGTCTTTAATTCTTTCTGGACCTTTTGAAGATACACTCAATGAAACGGAACACAACTCTTCGTACTTTAATGTAATCTTCATTGTAGATTTATTAAATATGGTACTTAAAATCTGAGAAGTTTACTTATATACCAATTCTTGTCATTTCCGATACAGGTATTCCAAAGTAAAAAATTACGAACTGTCTACCTATTAACATTTAGGACTATATTACTATAACCTGTAATTCAGTCATTGATATTTCTTATTAGTGAATGAATCGAAATTATCATTACCTGTATATTTTTACCTACATGATCATAAACGAAACAGAACGAAATGATCTGTCGAAAAAATTTAGGTAAAAAATAGTTATAAATTTCTGAAAATTTAAGCATAATAGGACCTTTCAATTATAAGGATAAGCAAACAAATAGAAAATAGGTAAATATAAGATTTAAATATGTTCTGTCATATTTAATACTAAAATATGAAATTAAAGGATACAGGTTTAAATGAACATATTTTTGAATGTAATTGAGATATTGGCTTGAAATTTTTTGTAATGGGTCGAGAATTTCCATATCTAACTAAAATAGATATTAAGGGATAAATATGGACTAAATTGTTGTAGCTATCTGCGACCTATTAAAAAATATAAAGCATAGTTTTAGAAATTTAACAAATATGTAATATATGACAAAATCTTTATTTATGAACAAAACCCAATGAAATTTTCAACGCTTGTTAAATTTGTCAATTCAAATAAGATAATGCAAAAAAAAATTAAAAGGTCAAAGGGCATCCCGCAAAATTGGAATGAAAATTCCAAAAATGGGATTTTTACTTTTTTGCCCATAGGGTCTACATTTCTTTCAGGGCTGGGAAAATACTTTTGGAGTAAATAGAAAACATATTGAGGTTTCCAAAACTGCTTTCAGTTTTCTGATCCCAGCTTTGAGACATGTCGCCCAAAGTTGAAGTTTTGATAAAAAATAGGTCATATTCGGAAGGACGCAGTGGCAACATTTTCAAAAAATAGGACAAGTTTTTTACGTCAAAGCGTTCTG
>NW_025805087.1:0-1598 GCF_022045245.1 Lucilia cuprina
GGAAAATAATTCTACCGATCTATCCAACTAGCCATTTTCTAAAAAAACATTATGCAATAAATTATATACCAAAACAAATGGCAATTTTAATGCTTTAAAATGGTGCATTATCGACTGTCCTATCACGAAAACTGCCAAAGTTAATTGCAACCAGATTACTGCGATTATTAAACATATAACAATAATTCTACCGATCTATCAAATTGACTAATTTCTAAAAACACACATTATGCCACAAATGATATACCAAATTAAAGTGCAATCATAATGCTTTAAAATGATGCATAAATGACTGTCATAGCATGAAAACTGTCAAAGTTATTCACAACCATATCGGAACTTCAAATTACCGCCTTTTTAAACCTGGGAAAATAATTCTACCGATCTACCCAACTAGCCATTTTCTAAAAATACATTATGCAATAAATTATATACCAAAACAAATGGCAATTTTAAGTATTTAAAATGGTGCATAAACGACTGTCCTAGCACGAAAACTGCCAAAGTTAATTGCAACCATATCGGAACCTCAGATTACTGCGATTATTAAACATAGAACAATAATTCTACCGATCTATCAAATTGACCAATTTGTAAACATACACATTATGATACAAATGATATACCATATTAAAGTGCAATCATAATGCTTTAAAATGATGCCTTAATGACTGTCATAGCGTGAAAACTGTCAATGTTATTTGCAGCCATATCGGAACCTTAAAATACCGCGTTTTTAAAGCTGTGAAAATAATTATACCGATCTATCCAATTAGCCATTTTCTAAAAATGTATTATGCAACAAATTATATACCAAAACAAATGGCAACTATAATGCAAGAAAAAGATATATAAACCACTGCAATAACATGAAAACTATAAATGATATTTGCAACCATATCGGAGCCTTAAATTTCCGCATTTCTAAACCTGTACCAGTAAATATACCCATCTTTCCAATTTTTTTAAAATTCATTATGCCACAAATTGTACACCAAAACAATGTGCAACTGTAATGCTTTAAAATGATGCATAAATGATTGTTATGGCATAAAAACCGTCAAAGTTATTTGCAACCATATCGGAACCTCAAATCAAAGCGTTTTTAAACATAGAACAACATTTCTACCGATCATTCAAATTGACCATTTTTTAGACGAACACATTATGCCACAAATGATATACCAAATTAAAGAGCAATCATAATGCTTTAAAATGATGCCTAAATGACCGTCATAGCATGAAAACTGTCAATGTTATTTGCAGTCATATCGGAACCTCAAATCACAGCGTTCTTAAACATAGAACAACAATTCTACCGATCCTTCAAATTGACAATTTTTTAGACGAACATATTATGCCACAAATGATATACCAAATTAGAGTGCAATCATAATGTTTTAAAATGATGCATAAATGACTGTCATAGCGTAAAAACTGTCAATGTTATTTGCAGCTATATCGGAACCTTAAAATACCGCGATTTTAAGCCTGGGAAAATAATTCTACCGATCTATCCAACTGGCCATTTTCTAAAAATACATTATGCAATAAATTATATACCAAAACAAATGGCAATTTTTATGCTTTAAAATGGT
>NW_025805088.1:0-1531 GCF_022045245.1 Lucilia cuprina
CTGGTGTTAAAGAAGTTCCGTGCACTTAATATATCACAGTCTGCTCCATATTCGGATATAATTGTAACACGAGGCCAGTTGTTTGAAAATCCTAAACTGTAATTGTTTTTTTTATTTATATACAATTATTAAAATCAAATTAATGTTTATTTCTATTTTAATATTTACTTGCAATTGTTTATGTACAATTATTTTCATTTCTATACATTCATACTTATTTAATATTGCTGCATTATTTTATAAAATTTGATATTTTTATTATTCCTATAAATTAGAATAACATTTTTTAGACGACTAAATTTGGACATTTCTTAACCGATATACATGATACATGATATATTAGATAATCAATGGATTTGGACCTAGAAAAAATGTTTAGTGAGGTATATATCTATATATTATAGCAAAACTAATCTGGGTTTATTGTCATTTTGTACTTATAATCAAAAACTACATTAGGGAAACCCCATCTATTTGGGGAGTACTGTGTAAATTTTATTTAGAATTGTAGGATATTGATTATTTTTCAATTATTCTAACACTTAGTACCATCCTAGCCACACTAAATATGGGGACATCACCGAAGGTCATGCTCAAAAAAAATGTTATGTTATTTAAACGCTAAAAAAGAATGTTTTTTTTTGTTTATAAATTATTTCAGCTAAGATTTTAAAAATGATTTTGATTGGTTGTGTCTTAAAAGTCCACCTGGAAGAGAATTAAAATCTTTGTCGGAAAATCAATACAAACCCTTGTCAAATAGCCATTTTTGGATAGAAATTGTATCTTAAGTCGCAATTTTTTATTATTTTTTCTGCTAAACAATCTTCTAATAAATCAAAGAATATTCCAAATCTAATTTTGGATGAAAAAAATTCCGATGTAAATCTGAAATTTGTATAAGAAACATGTCTAATGTACCACAATTTCCCAATCGAAATGTAATTTGTACTTTTAGCAGCATTTTGGTTCAATTCGTACAATACGTTATTGTAACGCCTTAGACAATATAAGTTTAACTTATTTTCACTTGAAAATATTAACTTTTAGAAGTTATTCATATCCGATATCGAGCTTTATGGAGAGTGCAGCTTTCTGTCCTTATGAATCTTAACAAATCTTGGTTTAGAAGCAATTCCTAACACAGTATTGAATAAATCAAGGATAAAGGAATGATAATAGATCTTTTTACTGCAAGGAGTATAATTTTTGTCTTTATTTTATTAAGAGAATAGGGATTTTGTGTCATAATTTTTAGTTTTTTTTGTAACATTACTCTCATAAAACCGATTAAGGAAGCCATTTTTCAATATTTTTCATAGTTTTCTGCTATTTTTGATACAGCATGAGTATCTATTAGGAAATATTAAAAAATCTTGTTCAAAATAATCCTAAATTTTGATATTTTGATTAAATATTTGATATTTTGATTAAATATTTCCTAATTTAGCTTCGACAGCGATCAAATCGCAATTTCTACAAATAATATATTTTTATAAAGATTTTTCTAATTCGTATGGCTATAAAATAT
>NW_025805089.1:0-2130 GCF_022045245.1 Lucilia cuprina
AGTCTAGTCTATAGTCTAGTCTATAGTCTAGTCTATAGTCTATAGTCTAGTCTATAGTCTGGTCTATAGTCTAGTCTATAGTCTGGTCTATAGTCTAGTCTATAGTCTAGTCTATAGTCTAGTCCAGTCTATAGTCTAGTCTAGTCCAGTCTATAGTCTAGTCTATAGTCTATTCTATAGACTAGTCTATAGTCTATAGTTAGTTAGTTGGTTAGTTAGTTAGTTAGTTAGTTAGTTAGTTAGTTAGTTAGTTAGTTAGTTAGTTAGTTAGTTAGTTAGTTAGTTAGTTAGTTAGTTAGTTATTCTCATCATAATGTTTTAGAGTGTGTTTGTATTTAATTTAAAATTTTCTTTAAATTTCAGTTACACATTCAACTGTCAATCTTAACACTGTGCTGTCTCGTCTACACGTGTGTGTGTATGATTCTTGTAGATTTGCCGTATTACAAATACACAGTTTATATGTTCATGCAAAATGCATGTTTAAAATGTGTATCAGGTATGATTTTCTTACACACGCACGCAGGATGGTGGTTCATGTCTCAGTCTGAATAACTCCTGAAAGTCATGAATATTTTCCATTCAATGCTTGTTTGCTGTTGTGTTGCTTGTGGCATAAAACTAATCTAATTGTCACTTTTTCATGGCAGCAGAATATTATGCCAGCAGCAAACAGCAGTAGCAACAGCAAAAAACATATAAAACACAAAAATAAACGAAGTAATATTTTTCATGTTAAAAAGTTTTAGTAAATTCATTTGAACATTAAATAGAAAAAGAATATTTAAAATATTTCAAATTCCTGTGAAATATTTAACAAAGATTTAACATTAAACTCTGCAGAAAAAGAAAAGGATAATTGATACCAAATGAAAGAAAGAATTTACATTTATTTCTTTTAACTCCTCCTTAATCTATACAGTATTTTTGCATCAAATTTACATAAAAATCCTTTAATGTCTTTGCAACACCTAAGAGAAACGTCTAATGAATCAAAAATGTTTGCTTTTTACAAATTTGCTTTTTAACTTTTTTCTATTTGACTTGAAATGATAACGATGATAAAATTATAATTTCTCCTGCCACCTTGCATTAATTAAATTATGATTAAATAAATAATATTAGTTTCTTTAAGAAGTTTTCCTTTGATTTTGTGATAGAGATGAATATCCTACTAAATAACATTTAAAACTTTCCTACACTATTTAAAAATATTTGAAAGTTATGCGTTATATTATTAAAGAAAACACTTAATCCTTTTTATAAGCTCTACCATAATTTCCTGTCTATCTTGGTTAAACCATTATTACAAAAACGTTGACTAACTACAGAAAAAACAAATAAACAAACAAATTTCTTTGTTGTTTTAACTTTTTGTAAAAGTTTTAAGCAAATAGTTGTAATATTTTATCTCTTGTAGTTCTTTTGACGACCTTTACGCAACAAAAAGTACCTTAAAGGATAAAGATAGAATATAAAAGGATTCCATTTAACTCCGATTTCTTAAAATGTTTATAGTGAAGAGATGAAAAGATTTTAAAGTTGATTGGATAGTAGAGTTGACTATAGACTACACTATAGAATAAAATTTAAACTAGACTGTTCTATGGACTAAACTAAAGACTAAAGTATAGTTTTGACTACAGACTATTTACTAGACCATAGACTAGAATATTGACTAGACTTTTGACAAGGTTATGGACTAGACTACAGACAAGACTATAAACTGGACTATAGACTAGACTATAGACTACACTACAGACCAAAATAAAAACTATACTTTTAACTGACTATTCTGTCGACGAGACTATAACCTTGACATTAGAGAGTATAGACATGACTAAGGATAAACTAAAGACTATAGATCAGACTTAAGATTACACCATGATGCAGACAAGACTAGACTATGGACCTAGATTATAAACTAGACTTGATTGTAGACTACACTATAGAGCAGAATATAAAGTAGACTTTTTTCTATACTATTCTATGGACTAGATTATAGACTAGACTATAGACTAAACTATAGACTATATACTAGACTATAGACTAGACTATAGACTAGACTATAGACTAGACTATAGACTAGACTATAGACTAGACTATAGACTAGACTATAGACTAGACTAT